>NC_084544.1:7855000-8105000 GCF_024500275.1 Phycodurus eques | reverse complement strand
CATAATTGGGGGGGGGCTTCATTTTTTTTTCTCTTACTTTTTTTGTGCTAAATTGGATGATTTCCTTTTTCCCCCTCTTCTTCTTTTGAAACGATGGCAGATATCTCAAGTTTTGGGGAGAAAATTGAAAACAGAGTTTGTTTCACTTGACTTGTGTTACTCTTCCAACAGGCTGCCCATTTGATGACAGTCACACATCTTTCTTTTTTATGTACGACGAGCCTTTTTGTCTTAATTTGTTCTGAAACTACATTTCCCTTTGTAAGATTTCACACCCTACGGGTACGTAGAGAGAACACTGTTTTTTTCAGTGGGGACTGACACATTTTTTTTTCAACTGCAAACTAGTTGAAACTAAATCAACAGCCTCCCCGCACACCATGTTGGGTCGAACACGACTGAATTGGATCATTGCGAAAAAATTGCAGTTAGCGACTCTTCACGGTACACCAAGCGATTGAACACAACTCTGTATCAGGTTTTGAGGCTGCATATAAAATATACTGTACTGTATTATTGTTTATTAAAACACCAAAACAAGGCATTCAAGGTGAGAACACAGAAAATCCATGTGTTGTGACAGCAAACTGCCATTTCCTACTAAATTGTCATACTAAACATGATCTAAAATCCACTGATTAATGCACATGACTTTTGCCTATTCGTGGATTTTCGCCATTTGGTGGCATCTTGGCACCAGGGAAACTATTTGAGTTGAGGAGCTTCATTTAAACAAATGTAGTCATTTGCTGCCATCATGTGGCATCTATAAACAATAATCAACATGTTTATTTGGGGTGTCAATTACTCACAGAATTTTGCTTTTAGTGTCAGATTAAAAAAATAATTCAAAATTGTGGCAATAGAAAAAACATTAATAACGTGACTAAATTATGTGTACAAAATTGAATGAGCACAAAATAGTTCTACGCTTGTCTTATTGCTAAATTGTGTTGTACCGTCTTACCTAAATCCAATTTTTGTATCATGTTCTTTCATGTTGTTGAAACCAAACGTTTTACAACGATGTAAGTCAACAGCTAGTGTCACGAAAAGGTTCCAAACAGTCATCCAGCGTGACCTTGTGTGCGAGATGACGTCCTTGTTGAAGCAACATTTTCATTTGATTTGCCAAGTAGATCTCATGACCCACTTTTACGCTCACCAGCTGAAAAAAATTCCGCCGGCCAGCGTCATTTCGATCTGCTTTGACAAACTAAACCAACGGCTACGCAGAATTGCCTCTGGAACTGTGCATCCGTAGCAACTTTAGAAAGACACGCTTCATGCATTTGATAGCTAGTGTGTTTATGTAGGCTCCATATGCTAGGTCTCAGTTGTCCCACCCCCACCCTGTAGGCTTGTATTGGGGGGTGGGTGGCGGCAGAGCCCGCAGTGTGGCCTGCCAGCCTCGCGGACATCAAACCGAGCTTTCTTGGCAGCGTCGCATCACCGCAGCAATAACACGGGGCCGAGCTGTTATTTTTACAAGCGCTATTACGCAGAAACTCTGTACGTGTGTGCAAAAACACACAGAGAAAACACAATGTTTACACACGGATCTCACTACTCTGCGCATACCGCCCCCTCCTCCCCTCACCTAACCCTCCGCACCCACTTAGAGGGAGGGGGTCGCGGGGTGGTCCGACACACAGTAAATCACATGTGACACAGCAGAGGTTCGTCTGACACGCCGCAATGGGGCACGCCCCGCTGCATTACCGTTCACCAGGGATCGCGGACGCCCAAACGAGGGATAGCTTCTCGAATGGGTGTATGCCGGACGCTCCTTACTTCGGTGTTGCTAGCAGCCAATCATTTCGTCCACTCTAATTTGCACACGTTGAAATTCATCCTGGAAGGAGCCACAGCGACATGGCAACCGTGTGCATTCGTCTGGCCGTGTTAACCCCACGTGCGCTCAAAGGCGACCCGAGGTGCCCACCGCCACCACCGACGATGGCCGACAGTCCGCTCGTGTTTGGATCCTGCGATGCTGACGCCTCGTCGCCTGCAACGTTTCGTACCTTCTGTAGTGGAGTAGGGACTACCGAAAAATGGGACGCCAAATTGCAAATATACAGTAATGGTGTTCTGGTTTAAGAAAACAAAAAACAACAACACACATTTACAATTGTTGCACTCCAAATCACAAAATAGGTTAAATATGAGCATTTACAATATGAAATTGGATTTTAACTAAAGAATCAGCAAAGAATAGTGTAAAAGTGTGTGTGTGTGTGTGTGCGCGTGTAGTGCCTCTATGATGAAAATGTACTGTATTTAAAGTAAATATATTAGCCTCACCATTTATTTAAATTTTTTCCCCCCCACAAAGCATGGATCAAGACTGACCAAGTCTACGAACCCAAATTTGTGTTTCTCAGGACACAGACGACCCCCATCTTGAATGTCTTGTGTATTTGGATCCAGGTTCGGGCCGACCGTCGGACGCATCTCCGCCGCAGCAGAAGCGATATCGTCCACGTTCTATATGAACGCAAGCAGTGGCATCGGCTGCTTAAGAAGCGAGCCTTTGAAGTGAAGTAACGACGCGGGGAGAAGTTAATTACGTCCCATTATGCAGGCCGGGCGCGACTGCGCGCTTAGCAAAGGCCATGTTTTTCCCTTTAATTAACTAGAAAGCCGAGCAGTCGCCTGTCAGGCCGCCGCGGAAAGAGCCCTCGGGGCGCTAGCGCCGGCCACATGCTAATTGCGCCACGTTAGCGTCTTAAACTGCGCTATCACTTGCCACTTTTTTCGTCGTCTTGCCGAAACGTGCGAATGGATATGTTTTGCTGGAGGTTGGGGGGCGTCTCCAGGGAGCAAAGGAGCGAGGGATGCCTCGGAACTTTTCAACTTTAAAAACACTGCCAGTGCGTTAGCCGTGTGAGTTCTTAATTGGAAAGTGTGGTGGAAAGAACCCCATGGTCGCCCACAGCCAGAGGAAGACTTGAATTTTTTTTTTTTTTTTTTTTTTAAAGCTTGTTAGCAGTAAGAAGGAAGTACATACATTTTCTAGTTTTTAGTTGATCTGATTCCAACATCAAAAACCAGCTTGAGGTTTCCTTACTGGACAGCAGCTATACTACTGTCCAAAAGTTTGGGGTCACTTAGATGTGGCCTTAATTTGGAAAGAAAAGCTTTCAATGAAGATGACATTAAATTAATCTGAAATACAGCCCGGATTGTGTTAATGTGGCTAACAAAACAAAACAAATTTCTAGGTGACACCCCCCCCCCCACCCCCAATCTTTGTATGCTATTGTTTACCGTGTTCATCTACCTATTCGATACTTGCAAATTCACCTATGCTCCATTATTTGCTGAAAAACTGGTCTATTCACTATTTTTGTGCTCTTTCTGAAACACCCTAAAATGTCACAAGATGGCACGGTTTTTGTGGCATCTTTGTGCCAAGAAACTATGTTGAAGTGAGGGGTGGAGCTTCTATTAGAGCTTCTATTGTCTATTAGAAAAGGAGTGCTTTGGAGTCATCTCGTGTCATCTATAGGCAATTCAAGGGTTTCGGTGACTCAAGGATTTTCACTATACAGGTCCTTGTTGCAAAAACAATTGGGCATTTTCTTGATTTACTTTCCCCCGCCCCATTAATATTTTGTAATGGGGAGCTGTGTAATTTTGAGGCATTACTTTTTAATTTTTTTTTTGTTTTTTTACAAAATATACGTCATTTAAAAATATACATATTTTAGTCTATTTTTGTCCCACAGTAATTCAACAAAAAATAGCCCTATATTTAAAGCAGATGGCTTTTGAGTCAAATAAATTACAATGAGATGCAATTATTGTTATTAACCCACATGCAGTTCGACATGCATGGAGGTTAATTACAGTACATAGAGGCGTTTCCATTGTCAACTGCAACACTGTGCATTGCCAAAGGGTGGCGCTAAGCACAAACAAAAATACTTTCCTTGGAGTTACAGCGTACACACGTACTCAAGTCTTAATGTTTATACGTTGGTGCAATCCATATTTTATTTCATGTCGGCACCAAATTTTAAATAACTGACTCCCCCCCACTCACCCATACCCCCCCTCATACACACACAAACACACACTCTGATGTGTGGGTGTGCGTGTGTGTGCAGAGAGAGGAGGGTTATCAATGACAGTGTAGTTGTTATTAATGTCCAATGTGTTGTAATTTGTACTGGGAAGAGGGTGCACTGGCGGCCCGCTCCATCCCTCGGGCCCCCACGCGCGGCTCCAGCTGTCTGGTTTCAGGGTGTAAAAAGATCCAGGCCTTGTTGCTCCTCTTCCACCCTCACAACCTCTTAAAAGAAGACCGGGGGGAAAAAAATAAAAATAAAATCAATAGTATAGCAGCCAACAAGTTGATAAATGTGTGCGGTAGGGTTCATGCTGTAACACATTTATGTGAGGGAAAAGTGCATTTGCAAAAGTCTCAGGTGTGTCAAATATTGTCTTTATAGTCTGTCAGGTTTGAACAATGGCAGAAACCATTTTAATGTTTACATGTGTTTTTATTATTAACTGCTTCCGGATGCTTTATATTCCTCAACACATTTGTTAAAGGCTGCTTTCTTCTTAAATATATGCATCCTCAAATTCCCGCCTTCAAAATGTATTTTTCTATTTATGTTCTTTTTGATGTGGCAACTTTCAAAGAAAAAAAAACACTCACATGTTTCACAATAGCTAGGTGTATTATTACTTCAGTTTTACATTTGCCTGTTAAGAATGTAGAAGGATTTCTTCAAAATATAGTGATGTAATCAGTAGAAGGAATCTTAATTTTTGTGTCTGTGTATTTTTGTGGCAAAATAATAATAATAATTTGTTAGCAAAATAAAGCAATTTTGTGGATAAAACAGCATTTTTGTAGAAACATTTATTACAGTAATTCCTGGCAATTATTTTTCTGCAGATAGCTTTTCGTAGCACAAAAGAAAAAAATCTTGGCAAAATTTTGCATTTGCAGGACATGGCATTTTTGTGGCAGAAAGTAGCATTTTTGTTAACGTTCACATTTTCCAGCAAAACATAACATTTTATTGGGGGGGGGTAGAACATTGAATTTTAATAGCAAAATGTAGCATTTTTGTGACAGAACATATTTTCTTGACAAAAACAAGCATTTTCCTTGCACAGTCCAGCATGTTCTTGGGAAAATGTAGCCATTTCTTTGCAATATCTAAGATGTTATTGTGCAAATCTAGCATTTTCTAAGGCAAAATACAGTATTATTGTGGTTAAATATAGAATTTCCGTAGCATTTTTTTATTTTTTTTATTTTTATTTTCTCCCCCCACCCCCCACCCCCCCCCCTTTAAGTAAAGTAAAACACTTTTTGTGGCAACATATAACATTTTGTCATTGGACTGTTCATAATCATGGCGTCACAAAACAGTCCCCGTTTAAAAGTAATGTGAATGAACGTTTTGGTACAATTTCCTACAAAATTCCTGTATGAGTGCGTTGACTTAATTGCATCCTCAATCTTTCGCGGTCCATACAAAGAGTCCATTGCATGTTTTTGTGTCAGATGACGAAAGGCACATTTTATCGGCAGGTTCTATGAGACGTGCACAATGTCAGGAGCTGTGCTGTTTTCCACCTCCTGAGTCGATCAGGACGGTTGACATCTGCTGTTCGTAGCCAAAGCACTTCCATAATATAGTCGTCGCGCGAGTATGCGTCATTCCAAGCCCAAACATAAGTCGGGTAAGAGAGTCAAAGTGGAATCATTTTGACTTTCCATCTGTCGCTCTTTCCCGTCCCCCGCCGTCGGCCTCCCTCCCCGCCTCCCTCCCCGCTCTCGGATGGGTTCCGGCTGTCGAGCGGGTGGCGCTGGTGGTCGGCGTGACGGCTCGGCTGGCTGGTGTCGCGTGCGATCAGGGCGCACGTCGCGCGGCTAGGCCGATCGGAGCTGAGCGCCTCCGCCTCACCGCGGGTCACCTTTCACGGGCAATTAGTGTCGGAGCACGGGGCGCGCTCGCGGCTTGTCGGCCCCGCTTATTGTGACGCTTCGCTCGGCCCGCCGCTCCCCTCTTCCTCCTGCCGTTCCTCGTTGCCTCTCCATCTCCTTGAGTTTTCCCCTGATGTGCTTTTGCCGCTCTCTGGCTAATGGCTGCTGTCTGGCAATATGTTGTCCAACTGTTCAGCTCTGTCTTCATTATACACGCTTGGGCTACAATCATGTAATGCTGTACATATGCACATTATTCCAATTACGTCTCCCGAAGTACTTCCTAGGACTTTCATTTTATTTACTCCTACAAAAACTTTTGATGCTACATTTTTCTGATGGGTACTTGGTGACTTTAGACTGGATGGTTGGAGATTCGAGACCAACTGCAGCTTCTTGACCTGGCTGCATTGAAGCATGGAATCACTCGATCACATTTATGACTTTCCTTCATATTGGACATCATTTTGTTGCTAGTCAATCAAAATCCGTTAAAACTCCATTTGTAGCTGTATAAAAAAGGGTGAAAAATTCCAATTCTGCATTTAGTAGCTAAGTCAGTTTACTGGTTTTGACAGACAGACCTTCCCTTGTGAAGACTATAAACCTCGACCTTTTATTTATTTATTTTCTTTTTTTCCCCATTGACCATAATTCAAGGCTTTGAAGACTAGAAGATTGGCGGTTCCTGACCAGTGCAAGACCAGACATTTGCTGAACTGTAATACATTAATTGCGGAATGAGCGCAAACTTAAGCAAGTTTTATGGACTTTATATTTACTAGTAAAGGAGAATGATAAAGACTTGTGGTCACTGTAATCAATTTACAAGCCTTTTTAATATAGTTTTTGTCATTTATCAACATGGGCACCATAAACTCTTGCCCCAATTCATCTCGCAAGGACGGGGGTTCAAAACCAGCGCTAGACCAGACATTTACTGACCAGATATGTATATTGTGTTAGAGAATGCCAACTCTATAAAATTTTATAGACTGTGTTCTTGTACTCCATTTCGTTAGTCAGCAGTTACACAAGAATAGCTTCCAGATAATGCATGCATGTTCACAGTAAAAGACATTAGAAACGCTCTTTATCTTTCAAGGGGAATTGAGGACTACAATGAGGAGGACTGGTGGTCACTGCAGTGAATTTACTGATCCTAGCCTTTCAAACACAGTATGTGAAGTTTTTGTCATTTGTCGATCTAAATGAATGGCTTTGGTCCCTGAAAGTTTCAATTACAGTTCGAAAGATCAGACTTTACTGATTGTTTCCCACATGGGAACTCTATAGCCTTGTCCCAACTGTTTGTTGGTGGGTAGGGCCATAGTTCAAGGCTAAGAAGAACAAGGTTCGGACTTTTGAGACCACCGCAAGACCAGACATTTACTGACCAGGAATATGTGAGATACGTGAGAGAAGGCAACTCTATGAACTTTTATTGAATATGATCTTTGACTCCATTTAGGTAGACAGACATTGTAGGTCCACAGTCCAGACACATTTGAAAATCCTTCTTTTTGACGTCCTGTATCTGGGTGCCAAATTCCAAATCTCTCAGTGGGAATTTAGTCATAGTGGCACAGATCAAGACACAGTCTACAAATGGAAGAAATGTTGTTGTGCCCTGATAGGGTTTGAGAATTACTGTAACTGTTTGAAACATGGTGGAAAAGTGGAAGACTGGTTAGCACATCTGCCTCACAGTTCTGAGGACCGGGCTTCAAAAGTTTGCATGGTCTACCCGTGCCTGCGTGGGTTTTCTCCGGGTACTCCTCCCACATCCCCAAAACATGCATGGTAGGTTGATTGAAGACTCTAAATCGCCCGTGGGTGTGAATGTGAGTGCGGATGGTTGTTTGTTTATATGTGCCCTGCGATTGGCCATTTCAGGGTGTACCCCGCCTCTCGCCCAGAGTCAGCTGGGATAGGCTCCAGCACGCCCGCGAGCCGAGTGAGGAGAAGCGGTACAGGCAATGGATGGATGGCTGTTTGAAACGTACAGTAGCAACACGCCAGGACTTAAATGGAAAAGCAACGACCCACAGGAATGGTGTGAACCTCGGCTTTGCGTTTGAGCTCATGTTGCAGGTGATTTGCGCATTCAGTGCGAGTTGGAATTCATGTCCATCTTCAAGTCAATGTTGGTCTCTCTTGATTTCAATTACTTTTTTCAGAATCAAAGCATGAAGTTTGACACGTTCTCATTGAGGTGATTTATACGTTTCTGCCTCATCTTTGGGGCTTAGTTTGTAGCTAAGGTTTTTTGAAGACGGCAGTTTGGAGGTTGAAAATCAGCAACGGACCAATCTCTTATTGACGATGTGCCCTTGTACAAAGAAGTCCAGAACCCCTTCAGGGTTTCCCTTTGGAAATGACAACAAGGTTATTTGTGTTCATCTTAAACTAGTCTTTGGTTCCTAGTTAAATAGACACAGCATTGACGCAAACGTCTCATGCATGCGACACTGTCGTGTGCGAGTGATCGGAGCCGGCAGCAATAGCGGGTGTGATTCTTAATATGCATTGTGACCTCCATACATACATTATCTCGCCCGGGCTCCAATATTTCCGCCGCACGCTTTAAACACGGCAGAGGAGAAATCAAGGAAAAGGGCATGCTCATTTGCATGTGGGGGGCTTCATTAGATGAAGCTAAGGACGGCAAAGAGAGCAACCTCAGCCACCGTGATGAATCGCTGCTGCATCACCGAGTCGCCTGCTAGTCACCCTTATTTGCATATGCTCTACTTCCGTCTATGTATTATTTACTCACTTAATAGTGGACACTTACCTGTTCGCTTTGAGAATTCACACAGTGGTTATAGGAATACGTTGCAGTTTGATTTTGTAGAAAGTGTTTCATTACTTTCTAATACTATGATGATGATAATTTCTTGCTCGTTATGAAATTGATCGATGGTGTAAGGTCGACTTGATTGTTGAGTAATTGTGTCGTGACGCAAATGAGGTAAAATAAAGTACACTACTTGGCTGTGACCAGCAGAGGTGCTATGCTTCAGGCTTGACTAGTTTGCTGTCTGAAGAAAACAATTTAAGAAGTTAAGCTACATCAGTGGAGTCCTCCGCTAAGGTGGGCTAGCTTATTATGATCAATACAAATACTGCCATAGAAACAGGAGTTTAGAACATTGAGAGATGTTCTTCCATGCTAATGATAACTATGCATCCATAAATTCGGGAAAATGAGTCAAATGTCCATTCCTTGTTACATCTGTGAAGAAATTGCCTCTTTCAAATCAAATGTGTTTTCTCAACTCTCATAGCTGCTGTTCAAAACCCAACTTTTAACTTTCAGGATGCTACAACTATTTGCTAAATCTCAAACGCTGGGAAAGACTGAACTTGAATCAAGACGTGTCAGCGTTCCAAAGTGTGATCAGCGCTGACATCAAATTCCACAGCAATGTGAAGCTCCTACCTTTGGGATTACAATCGTATTTTTGTAAAATAGGAAATAAATCCTCAGCTCTTGAAATATAAACCATAAACATGCTGAATAAATCATTTTCCTTTTCTTTTTAAAAAACGCACCCATGGGCAGTTACGTCTCGACAGGCCTCACGTCTTTTGAAGACGAACCTGCGCCGTCGAGCCTCGGACGGCCGTTTCATCTGGTCGCCCCGCGCCTGACGAGATCCGACTGGCCCGGTCCCAAGTGGGTCCTGCATCTCAGCAGCCAGCCATCACCCCCCATAAAACAAGAGCGGCCCGGATGGCGTCAGATGTTGGCTCGCATTGCGGCGGTGAGCGTCCTCCGAGGCGAAGGGAGTATTGGAGTAAAAATTGACCATGCTCTGAAACATCCGACGACTGTTAGGCTTTTTTAGGGATTCTTATTAGTGCTGAAGTTGCTGACACATAGAGTACATGCAGTGTCTTCATTGGAGATAATGTGTCAGCAAGCCGTTTGTTCCTATTTTCATACCTGGAAAACTCTTCGTTATTTAGCAGGCACACTTTGGATAAGAAAGTGTGCCAAACATTTTGTGTCCATCGTCCAAAGAACAGGCAGTAAGATTCCAAATCTTTTAATAGGCTGCTGGTCTATGGGGTCAATTTCTTACCAGCACTCCAGCCAATGATTAGAAAAATTACTTGGCGCAAATTTGATCTCTTACTGTAGTTTCTCTAATAAGCCAGTTTTTGAACATAAACATTCAGTAGTGAAGCTGAGCTTACGCATCAGGACTGTTTAAAATCAGAAGTTTGTCATTAATCATCATACATAAAACTGTCTATGGCAGTTTCTTCCCTTGTGAACACTGAAACACTAAATTCAACTTCCAATATTTGTGGAATGCTTGCTCTTTGGTCGATCGCGCTAGAGTCCAACAAAATTACCCTCCTCGAATCTTATCTCAGTTAAGTTTCTTTAGTAAGCCATTTTCTCTCATATGCCATCAGATAGAGAGATTTCAGTCTGCCAACATTCAGTCTTTTAAAATGAACATTGATCTGGATTATTTCAATTTAAATTCTTTTGGTCACTGTGGTCACTTGACCGGTGGTCCCTTTCTTTGTTTTTAGGTTTCGTCATTATAAATTAACTGATCTATGTAGAATTTTCGGTACTTCACAATAAGTTATGTGCCAAAGCTCAAAGTCACTTCCAAATGGTAGTTGTTATTTGGTCTGTCGGACTAGTAGAACAAAGCTTTCACAAATTACCTTTTTCGAATCTTGAATCTGTCATGTACCTTTTCTCTGCCTCTCCGTTCTACTTTTGTCTGTATTCTACAGTTTCCTGGGTGATTGCTAGTGTGGGACACCTGTTGCCCATGACAATTAGCCCTCTGGGCTGTTAAATACTTCTTTAAAGTAAACAGGAGAAAGGGCAACAAAATATAATGCTAATATCTTTAAATTGGGATCTTTTCTTTAAAAATTCTATTAAATTTGCCAATTCTCATTTTGAGAGGCACCCTGCTACTGAATGATTTAGTAAGGAGATGGAGCACATGCAGGGATAAAGACTTGGGGCAAATGGTGTGCTAATTGATGAGAGGATCTATTTGCTCTTTGGTGGGAGGAAAATAAAACTTTCCTAAAAATCTCATTTCTGATGACAATCTCTTCAGTAATGTAAGGTAGTTGTCGTGCTGAAATGGGAATAGCTGAAATTTGGCATCCTACGTTCTTCTAAAAGAGGAATCTCTACGATGCGCTTTGATTGTAAGTGGAGGTGCTGTGCTTGTAAATACGACCTTTGATCCCTTACAAATGTAGCGGAAGGAGGACGCGGCAACTCATGTTTATTCAGTGGGCGTCGCAGCCCCCGGGACAAATCACCGCTCAGGAGTCGCTGTCGCCCCCGGAGACTGCGTCGAGCACCTCGGGGCGGGAAGCTATATTGGGAAAATTGTGCATGATGTGCATTAGCTCAAAATGTAAACAAAAATACACATGGGGGGGGGAGCATTCAAAACACCTTTATCTCAGACTGCCTGGCTGCCGGCCACAGTCTTTCGTCTGCTCAACTGCAGCTGAAGTTGTTGCCGTTAATGCGGGTTTGTGTTCAATCGTGTCATCTTCTGAGAGGCGACTGACTGACACATTGAAGAGGCGGCCCGACTGGGGGCCAAACTCACCGAAGATAGTCAGATCTCAGGCAGACGGGCGATCGCTTCTGAGAGTCTGGTCCAGTCAACGTGCTGACAGTGATCGCCAAAGAAGTCTTGTCTCACTTTTATTTCATTTTTTTTGGGTGTTTGTTTGAATTGTCTTCCCATGGTCCATGAGATCAACTACTATTCATCAAGTGTTTTTCTTGCTGGCGATTTCCCAAAAGGAGCGGATTTTGCGAGAAAGCGCTCAAAGTGATATTGACATGTTGTCAAGCTCGCGCCTCGATCCCTCCGAGGACGTCAACGGAGGCGTTGACGGGCCGGAGCTGCGATCGTGATTCTCCTTCTGCCAGCCGAGCGATTCCAGCTCGTCTTCCGGAGATGATGAGCTGCCCCTATTTTTCAAATCCTATCTCCCTCGGTCAAGTCGCTTGTCGGGAAAAACACCTGCTGCGTCGGCCCTCCTTGGAGATCGCCCGCTAGAATCCGAACACTTGAGGCTTCTTGTTTAAGGTTTTTTGACTGATGTGCTGCTGAATCCTCCTTGATCTGTGCTTAACGACCCTTGCAATGACCAATGAAAGTTTGCATCTTGTAATTATTTGCTAACTGCTACATGGTTTTCTATTTTGTACTCATTGCAACAAACAATGTCCCTACCCCCCATTATAATTATTTGGGGCAAACTGTAAAGAACAAAATATATATATATATATATATATATATATATATATATATACACTAATCTAATGAGGGCAAAAAAAAAAATCTAAGTTCTTTAGAGACAAACTGAAATTTCTTTTTTTCTAAATGTTTTATATTTTCTCAGAGAAGATACTTTTTTTTTTTTTTTTTTTTTTTTTTTTTTTTTTTTAAGTTGAACCCTTACAAGAATTTAAAGTACTTCAAATAATCTTAAATGCAATAGTTTGCGATGAGCAGCCACTGTCTTTCTCTAGAATCCTGCCATTTTTTGACTGGGGGGGGCTGGTTGCAGGCTTTCAGTAGCCTCCTATTTGTGAATCATATGACACCGTTTTGCTATGTGGAAAAAACCCAAGAATGTATGGCCTCTGGATGGGATGCCCAGTCGGACTCCTGCAAGCTTCAGCAGCTGAGGTCATCAAGCAGTAATGTGACATGATTTTCTTTTTTTGGGGGGGGGGGGGCTTATAGCAGGGCTTCAATGCCCCCTCCCTCGCCACACACACACGCACATAGACTTATTCCCTCTTGAAAAGACGTGCACAGATGACTTGCCACGGACCATAAAAAGACCATAAGGGCAATGAGCCACTAAGAAACGATGGCTGGGTGATGGAGGGGTGGCCGGCAGGGAGATGGGTGGAGTTCTGTTTTCTTTTTTTTCCTCTTTGTGTAAAATGAAAGTGTGATGCGAAGTACATGGAAACGTAAAGAAAAACGATCACATGGGCCACATGGGAACCACTCTTTGCTCCAGCTGTGGCCTCTAAGCAGCAGGTGGTCCAAAGAAATTACAAAAAGAAAGTATCGCAACAATGCTGCATTGCAAAAAACTGGGGAATTCCAGACCTCTAAAAATACAATGGAAGCCCCCCAAAACCCAACTATATTTTCTGTATTTCCTCTACTCGTGGCCTTCCATCAAATAAATGCTGTGACATGATTAGTTGCCGGGCTATTGCTCGTGTTGCTAAGAAAACAGCAGCAGCTACCAAGGCATGTGAATAGTCAAAGTAACCAAAACAGAAGCACCTACAGAGGCATGTAAATTGCCTCCAATGGATGCTGTAAGAAAGTTCCCTGCGCAGTATTAAAGATGATCCTACGTTGAGATGTCATCGTTAACCGCTGAAGTTAACGTCTGAAGACTGTTATCACGCCACAATGTTGAGTTGGTAACCAAAACAGCAGCACCTACAGAGGCACAGAAACCGTAAACTGTGGGGACTTGCCACATTTCGCAAAGGAGTGTTCTGTGCAGTATTAAAGATAATCTCGTTATGTGGAAACATCCTCTTTAACTACGATTAGTGTTCGAGTCTCGTAGCATTTTTTATTTTATTTTTAAAGTGTGGAGGTCGGGCGTGCAGCCTCTGGTGGTATGCAAAATAATCACTGTCCAAGTACAGTTCAGTTGTATTTAACTTAAGTTCAATACATTTGCATTGTATCTTTAAGAACAGTTTTTTTTTTTTTTTTTTTTTTTAAAACATTATACTGTATAGGTACAATTTGTATTTAATTTATGTGCAGTACATTTCAATCCTCATTAAGTACAGCTTTGTGTAGTTTACTATGTTTAAGTGCAGTGTTCAAACTGTGTGTATTGTTACAGTGGCTTATAATAACATTAAATGTACATTTCGGAATAAAACCTTTTTTTCCGAATACTCCAACTGGGGTACATCTAAGCTGTCTTGAAGACACACTTAAACATCATTTCTGCATGTAAGTTTGAAGAGAGCTTCCCTGATCTTACATGCTAACTCTTCAATTGTTAAGCCGCGTCATCAAAGTATTATCTTCTTGTTCCGTTGTATGCGAAATCCTCCCTCCTCCCTCACAGTATAGCTGGGAGTGCACCACCGAGCTGTCACGTGTGATGATCGCCGGATGGCAGATGAGAGCTGCCACCGCGGTGCGCTCCGAGAGCCCTCGGGGCGGAACGGATGGCTGCAACGTGGCGCCTCTTTACTCTGATTTGTCTCCGCTAACTGCGTGCTCCTGCCATTAGCGCACTTAGCTCTTTGGGAGGCTGTAAATGTTCTTTACCCCTGAACTTTTCCTGTTGCTCGCTTTGTGTTTTAATTCAATATCTCTACGGTAAACCTAAAGATTAGCATTTTGATTTATACTTGGAACTATTTCTCTTGGGTGTTTTGAAGCGTTCACTAAATAATCAGTACCTGAAGTCATCTTGACCAGGTAAATTATAGCGGGTCCTCGGTTTCCGAGGGTGTGGACGTACGATATGGCGTTTCGAAGATACGAACGGCGGGCAATGAAATAGTTTGCGCAGCTGCGTAAGATTAGGGTGCCAGACGGCACAAGGAGGCACACTGAGTTACCTCTGTACTTAAATGTTTTTGTTGTGGTTGGCATTTGGTAGAGCGGTAGGAGAGGTTAGGGAAGGTCGTGTCTTCGAATCGGCTTAAACATCCATCACGTATCGGCACAAGAAAACACGTCAGTTATAGCTGTACCGGCTGTTTTTTTAAATTTGATAATTCGGTCTCTACGACTGTGTTAGCCTAAGTTGGTGATAAACTACAACACTTTCCAACTTGCATCTGAATTTAGGTTGGTTTGCTGCCATCAGAACAGAACTCCATCATAAACCAAGGACTCCCCTGTATTAGAGTTTCCTAACTTTTAGTCGTGAGAATAACCATAAAACGTGACGTTTGAGATAAAAGCATTTTTGTCATGATGAGATTGTGCCCTTGAGCAGAGCAGATCTTTATAGTGATTTGAATGCATCAACGTTGGAGGATTTGATGTAAAACGTGAACAGCTAACACTTCAACATGGATCTCATCAAGAATAGACGGAAATGTGATGCTCCTGGGATCTGGAGAATCCGCAAATGAGCTGCATCTTTGTTCAAGGGGAGGGGGACGGGGGGGGGGGGGGGGGGGGTTGTGGAGTGTGGCTTATAGTTCGAGTTTTACGGTAATGTGTTTTTCAAGCAACTATTAGTTAATCCAGTAGGCAGAGTGCATCACTTGTTGAGCAAAATACTGCTAAATTCCTGAGATGTTTTCTGAGACACGAACACAGCAACCGACACTGAATGTAGTTGTTTCCCCCCCTCTCTCTCTCTCTCTCTCTCTCTCTCTGTCTCTCTCTCTCTCTCTCTCTCTCTGCCAAGTAGCTTATGCTCATTCAATTAAGCGCTGTCGACAGGCAAAAGTCATTTACGGGAAACTCACTCAATCAGCGCGAGCAGCCACTCACCGCGAATCTCAGTGATGCGCACGATCGTCCCGATTCCCTTGTCTCGGCTCGGACAGCTCGTGATGGATCTTTTGGACTTTTGATTGGTCTTTCACTGGGGTCCGCACGCTCGTTTTTATTCCTCCCCACCCCACCGTGGCCTCAGCAGGGTGCGGAGTGAAACGCGGGAGTATGTCATCCCCCCGATAAAAGCCGACCCTGATGCTTTTTAGTGCATCATCAAGGCAATGGGGCTGTCCAAGTCGCTTACAAGTTCACCAAATAAACACTGACAATGAAATTAATAATGCATATTGTTTGCGAAGGCCTCAGCTGGGTGATTTGACTGATGTATGCAAAGATGGTAATTTATTGAAAGTAAATTCATGTAATTGTGCAGCGGAACTTGATGAAGCAAAAGAAGGTGTCAGCACGGCTTCCATCATCATCAGATGAGAGACGCCATTAAAGAGCAAAAACAAATCCGGCTTCAAACGACAGCACACAACAAACACTTTACTTTATGGATCTGTTTCATTTGGACCAAAGTTCACCACAGCTCTTATGGTAAATATGTCAAATTTGCTCTTAGTTGTTTTCCGATGTGATCGTTTGGGTTTATTTATTTTCCACTTGGTCCGCAGGGATGTAAACACATTCACTCCGTGAGTATCAAAGTCGTCAGTGTAGATTTAATATGAGGAGAATGAGCGGAAATGTAGTTGTCCTCAAGTCATGTGGACGCCTCGCTCGGTAAAAATAGTTTCCTGAGACTCTGCTGTTTTTTTTTTTATGATAATTGCGATGTCAGCCAAAGTGACGCGTTGTCGACGTGATGGCTGACTGATTTACACTGCGGGACTGAGGCAGAGTGTTTCAAGGTGAATTATCTGCACTTTTTTTGTACATTCCGACTTTGAACAATTGTCCGCATGATTAGTAGTTTTCATCTCAAAATGTCTTTCTGAACTTCCGGTCTGGACGCTCAACTGGCGCAGAATATCGTGAGTGTAAACAAGTTTCCCCGTTCCATCCAGGTGACCATGTCGTCAATATGCCAGTTCTGTCTATTTCAGCCGCGTCGATCGTCGCGTCAGCTGGCTTAATGAATCGTTAAAACTAGTGACTTCGTAGAACAACAAAGGACAGCATAGGCCTAATGTGACCACTAAGAGTCCTTTGCCAGATAGTTCGTCAACAACGCCCAACAGCGTCGGCCGACCAATGATACATAAATTATTTCAGAGCATATTTAACCGGCTAGCTCTTTAACAACAGAGCATAAAACAGGCCTACCAAAAATACGTCCCTTGTCGTTAACCAGCTAGCACATCAATAACCTAGGGATAGCCAAGACTTGCACTGTGTCGCTGACAGTCTTTTTGACCAGATGGTCATCACTAGTTTGAGGAATTCATATGAGTTTGGCTTTTTGAAAAGAAGAATCCAACTCGCTCTACAACAATTAGGAGCTGTATGTTGCTAAAGACCGAATTAATTCTGTGTAAGCTGCCACTATGTCTCTTGTGAAATATGTCTTGTTTTACAATACGCAATGTGTCACTGTTAAACGACTTGTTTCTGAAGTGTAAATCCAGATTTATTATGCTACCCACTGCCTGATGAAAAATTGGAACAGCCAAAAAAAACAAACAAACAAAAAAAAACCACTTCAATATTTCTCCTGTGTCTTTTGGCGTGTTAATGTGATTTCAAACTGCCAAACGTTGTGTCACGCTTTTCTGACAGGGCCTTGGGAGAGAGTTTATCTCATCATTAATTAAGTCTCATATTTCCCTACATGCTGCCTGTGCTTAATTAGGAAAAGGGGAGGGGGGTCATTTGGGAGTGCTTATTAACTGGAACAAATTTGTTAAAGGAAAGAGACGGATTAAAGCGCGAGGCGACGACAGCCGCCCCTGGGTTGAGTCGTCCCCGACAAGGTTTTGCCTTTCGTGATTGATAACTGCACCAGTCGCGACTTCAGTCCGACGTAGGGAGACATGACTGAGTACGTGGGAGTGGAAGGGGAGGAAATCTGCGAGGAAGGACGAGGGCGGCAGTTGAGGGCCTGGGAGGAAGATGATTGCAGGCATATGCTAGCGCTCAAGCCAGATAGACAGAGGCTGGGAGGGGAGGGACAGCACAAAAACAGGAGGGAATGGAGGGAGGACGTGTTGAAGATCGATTTTTAGTAACATTGTGATGTTTATGTTTGCATTGGATATGATCCAACAAAACCATGTCTTTAGTGAAGTGTGTTTGGGACTGGTTTTGGTGACGATTCACGGCAAAAGAAGCCAACTTGAGGTAACTGGTTGCTTTTGAGTGTGAGGCGTTTTGGCAAACATTTACAGTGGCAGCAAAAACAACAACAAAGAAACAAAACCAACAACGCATTATTTAAGGGTGTCTCGAAACGGATGACTTAAGAAACTACGGCACATTCCGACACGAACACACTTGGGTTTCATCGCTGTAGGAACAGAACCCCCAATTTCTACTAAACATATTCACGAGGTGTCGCGCACAGGGAGAACGCGGTCCGAGGTATCCTGGCACCTAGTGTTAACTAACATTCGGCATTGGTCTATAGTTCACTAGCATCGTGGCCAAGTGGGATAGTGACTCAGCTGATCCACCAGAAGGAGCCGTGGTGAAAAGAATTTGCTCTGTGGTGTGTAATGGGCATTACTGACACCTATGGGACCGGCGTGCAACAACCTTACCCGCAACGTCAAAGATTTTCTTTAATTCAATGAGTCACGCGGCCTTGGCGGAGGTCTGTTCTCATTTCTTCGGCGTACATCAGTTCTCCCGCCCTTTTAAAGTGACGGTAAACCAGTCGGCGTGTTGCTCGTGTCATCGATATTCTGAAGTCTGGAGGAAAAACAAGCTTTATTAGCCACGTCGTCGCCTCACCGGGATGAAAACTTCTGAGAGCCATTATACGTTTGAAGGCGGGGGCCCCGTCGCGGCCGCGCTTGATTGACAGGGTTGGCCTTGCCTTAATAGACGATAATTGGGCAATTTTGAAGGGTCTCTGAAAAATGACCAAATAATAACACGAGACTTGTTTTCCCAGATAATTGTGCAAAAAGCATCTGGCACACCATTAGTTCCATTTTCACATTAGAATAATAATCCTTTGCGGCTAATAGCGTCGCTCAAAATGTCCGCCTCGCGCCTGGGTGGTGCTGCGAAGACGGGCGGCCTTAAATACTGTATGGAGGGAATAAACCGACATGGTGTCCACCTTTTTGTATGGCGCTGACATTTTCTTGTCTTGGGGTTTATCATGTGCCCGTTTCCATTTGCACGTCTAATGAATCATTATTACGATCAATGAAACACTTGAGCAGCTCGCTCTTAATAAATTCCCCAACAAAACGGCCCGTCAGCGCCTCCCGCCTATCTTCTGATTCTAAATGTCACATTAGCACAATTAACACCTTATCGGAAATTAAAATATGATGCAAGACAAAAAAAAGTGTGTGCGTGATGAATGTTTTTATAACAACAATTACTGATACTAATTGGGCTGCGGGCATTCTTTTTCTTCGCGAAAAATGCTTATACTTTTTGTTTTTGTTTTTTTAAATATGCGAGACGACAACAATCCCCAAGGGCGGTCGCCTTATTGTTCGCCTCTTCCGAATGAGAGATTACACCAATATCGCGTCTCAAATTAAAGGCTAATTAAGACATGTTGTTTCAGAGTTTATTGCCGTCCATAAAACTTTGATTAGGCAAACATTAGCCACATTAAGGCTTTAATGGCCGTTGCCCCTGTGATTACCATCCGCAATTTTTATGTACTGTGCCGACTCGGGGGGGGGGGGGTGAATAATTTAGAATGTACAAATGGGGAGCATGGCTTTACCAAGCAATGCGCGTGGATTTGTTTTTAAAAGGCAAAATTTAAATGTCGTTCAAAAGTTTGAGGATGTTTAAATCTCCTAAATATTGATCTAAAACGATTTTCAAGGATAGGCATTTCATAGACTACAGCCGGATTCATTGTTCATTTTTAGGGATCGGACAATCACTGAATGTTCTGAACTCCTGTTTCCATTTCATTGTGGTATTGAGCAGAATAATACATTGCCATACTGTGGCTGTAGTGCTGCAGATCAGCTTCTCATTTTGTCGTCTTTGGACAGCAAATTAGTTGAGACTGACTGCTTGTTGCAGCAGAGTACTGCCCTCCATTTTGTCTGTTTCACCACGACATGAAGCAATATTCAATTCCACACTAGTAACTTATTGATTACATTTTAAATCATTTTTATTTTTTTATTTAAAAAAAAAATCAAATTAGTGAATATTTGAGCATTCTGAACTTGTTTCTAGGCCAGTGGCACATTGAGCCGTATAATAAGTTGCCATATGGTTACATACTGTACATAGCCTGGATATGGCTTTACGTCTCTCAAATGCGCGAAGCCCATTTAAACTTATTGATACACTTTTCTTTCTCTCCTGCTGTCGAGAAATGGGAGACTATCGTATAACATCACTTTGAGGAAACAAAAAGACTCAAAGCTTGCTTGTTTCAAGCTGTTTATTTAGCATTCCCAATTGTTTACTGTACAACTGACACCTAAACAAAAGAGAATTAAAGATTCAAACCATATCATTTCATCTAATAAAAGGTCGACATATAATGTGAAACTTCATAAAGGGGCCAACGTAAATGAGCATGAGATGTCACGTTACTTTATCATACATGGCATAGCGACACACATAAACAGAGCATACAATAGTACTCACAGGCATATACGGTACGTACTGTATTCGCTCTGCTCTGTGGGAGCGACTTACTGGAGACGAGTTGGGGACCTTCTGTGCCTCTTCTTCTTGCTTGTTAATTACACTAAACCTCTTCCAGTGAACCTCAGTGCTGCCTGGCATGCTGTGGCACATCGTGGTACTACACTGAGGGTGCGCAACTCTATAAATTCGGAATTAGCTGGATATTGTAAAAAACCCATATAAAACAATCGTTTAAAAATCTTCAATAAAGCTGGGGCACAAACATTGAATCGTGATTTTGAAGGTGATCACTTTTTTACAAGACCACGTTGTGTCAGGAAGCTTGAACTTCACAACCAAATTCTTAGCGCACATATAATTTTTGATCCCCAAACGTTTGACACGCTCATCCGTTTGCGGAAATTTTATCGATACAATTTTCAAAACGGCCCCATTTAGTTTTTATCTTAACATCTTTGTGAGTGACTATTCTGCAAATAAATACCTCTAAGTTTGGATGGTACAAATACTGATGTTCAAACTGAGCCTAACAACAAAAGCAATGTTGTTGGCCTGCTGTTTGTTCACTTTGAGACTCTGCTGAACAAAGCAGGACAGCTGGGCACAAAAGCGACCGTGCAACACTGGGAAAATCATCATTTTTGTCCCGTCTTTGCACGCTGTTATTAATGGCGCCCGCTCTTCCGGATCACCTGAAAAATGAGTCCAAGGACGAGGATTTGCGTTGAGAGAGGCGTGGCTGTCCACTTTTTTTATTTTTTATTTTTTTTTTGAGAAACAATGCGACTCCCAACAAGGAAGATTAATGGAACTCAGATGGCTTTTAATTAGCGCAGCTGTGCTCATTAATTATCTGTCCGCAACACAAATATTTTTATATTCGCCCGCTGTTGATTTATTTGATTTTGTGTGCCGCCAGATTTAGATGAATGGGGCTTTCTTTCAAATTTTGCCAACACTGTACAGAAGAGTCAGACATTGTCCTCACTTGCTCCTCGGTGTATTTGTTTCGAGTAGGACATTTATGGTCCACGGCGGTCCTTCTTTTGTGTTGTTTTTTTGTAAAAATTCTAAGACAACGTTGCGTCCTTGGGTCCCTTGAAAGGCGCTATATAAATCCAAGTTGTTATTGGTATGAATAATGGATCAGCTGATTTGGGATCTAAGTAATAACAGTGTTTTGACTCCAGAAACACAAGACGACTTGGGTAATGTCTCATTCAAATCTGTTGAAAATTGAGAAACAAATCCAAGAAGTTGCAGAGAAAATTGCCGCTTGTTACAATGACGATATTGTCTTTTATTTTTCTGTGAAATCTAAAATGTATAATTTGTTTTGCAATTAAATAAAAATATATTTTTTTAAATGCAGTGAAAATTAATAGTAAATTGTTTGATTTAATGAAATATTTTATTTCAATAAAATAAGTTTTTTTTAAATGTCCAATTCAATTATTACATTAAAATATTTTATTCATTTTATGTAAATAATAAAATCTGTGAAAATCAGTTAAAAAAAAAAAAAAAAGCAAAAACGTTTCATGCAAATTATAATATATTACACGTACCTATAATCTATAATACACAGTATATCTATGTTATTTAAGTTACAGGTGTGTGTATTTGAGTTTTTTTTTAAATAAAATGAAACAATTTGTGAAATAATACTTTGCACAAAATTTTTATGCTACATTGAATTACATCTATTATTAAGGTCTTGAAAGTTTTTGAGTGAGATGGAGGGAAAAAATGGTTAAATTTGAGAGCATACAATTTTTGTATACATTTGGCCCTACATACATTTGTTTACCTTGTATTGGGCGTTCTGCGAAATAAACATTTAATTCAATACATCTTTATATTGTATAAAATACAAATCCATGTTTTTTTTTTTTTTAATTGTAAAATAAAGAAATAAAATCTACAGGGTTTGAAAGTTTGAGCCATGGTTGAAAATAGGAACCCCTGGACATATTGACAACTAATATGATCTTTAACATCAAAGAATACTTCCATAGCAATTGATATGGCAACGTTTGTGTTTGCAGATTACAAGGTACTGTACGTTCATGAGTTTTGTTTTTGGAAGTTTGTATACTTCATTTGATTTGCCTTTTCTTTTACACCCAATTAACACGATTTTGTAGCATTACTCTAGATGCTACATAAATATTCCGCTTATGTCCATCTGTCATTACTTCCACCGCACCCCCACCATCACCCTCCGCTTTCGCCCATCTCCGCCTCACCACATTTCTTTGAAACTCCTGTAGGAGGCAAAACGCGACGGCGAGGACAGAAATTAAAATTTCATTATTTACTGCAGTCGGGGCTTCTTTTTCTCCGGGAAAGCAAGGCAATTAGCAATGTGAGCCTCGCAGCCTAGGGATATTTATTGCTCTGGCCTCTCCTTGCTTTCTTATGCTGTCGCTTTCATCCTGTTTAGCTGCGTAGCGACGCTCATTAGAGTCACGTTGGACAATTTAGTCCAGCATGTGAACTTGAGATTGGACATGGAGGTGATAAATCACAGACTGATTGGGTTTCAGCATGTTTAAAGGAGCAGGAGCATTTTTCAAGAATGGCTGTTTGACAAACTTTCCATTATCGTCAATGGGGAGTTCACAGATCTTTTATAAAAAAAAATATATATATATATATTTTTTTTAGTTTTTTTTTTTTTTTTTTTTTTTTTTTTTAAATCATTTTATTTCTTGAGTCAGGAAAATGTATGTGTGTGTGTTTATATATATAATGATGATTTTTTTTTTTTTGACGTTTTTTTTTTTTTGTAAATGTAATTTAAATGTAATTAATAAAATGCATATATGCATTAATGCATATATAGTTGAAAAAAATATAGTTGAAAAAATGTCAAATAAAAATGTTGATAAATTATATTGGAAAAGCTTTTTTAGATTTTTAGTTGAACATTGTTTTGTTTTTACAGCGTATCAAGGTATTTTGATTGGTTTTGTTCACCATAGGCAGAACGGTGGACGACTGGTGAGAGCGTCTGCCTCAAAGTTTTGAGGACCGGAGTTCAATTCCCGGCCCCGCCTGTGTGGAGTTTGCATGTTCTCCCCGTGCCTGCATGGGTTTTCTCCTGGCACGCCGGTTTCCTCCCACATCCCAAAAACAGGCATGGTAGGTTAATTGACAACTCTAAATTGCCCGTGGGTGTGAATGTGAGTCCGAATGGTTGTTTGTTTGTATGTGCCCTGCGATTGGCTGGCAACCAGTTCAGGGTGTACCCCGCCTCCTGCCCGATGACAGCTGGGATAGGCTCCAGCACGCCCGCGACCCGAGTGAGGAGAAGCGGCTCAGAAAATGGATGGATGGATGGATGGATGTTCACCATAGACATATTTTATAATCAATAAGTGAATTTAGCTATAGGCACAACTGCGTACCTTTTTAGTTTAATATTAAATACTCATTGCAAATAAAAGATGGAAGAATAATGTAATTGCACACAGTAGATATTGCCACTGTTGAATTCACAAATTCACCTTGTTCTCTTCATTGGAACCTAGTTGCTGAAAAACGTCAATTTGTCTCTTTTGTGCATTTTCTTGAACACCTTAATCTGATGTAGCCAATCATGTGGCTAATAGAAAAGTAGTAATTGGTGTCAAAATAGGAGTTTGAAATGATATTAGTGTTTTAGGACCATAGTTTGTCGTAGAATTACAGTTTCAACTTTAATATAGGCAATTCTATATCTTGTTAGGAGGGGTCGTCAATTACTCAAGTTTTCGCTATTCGTAGTAGGACTAGGTTCCTAGCCCCAGTGAATTTTCAGAAGAACATTTCTTAAAAGTCACAAAAGTTGGGCAAACATGCTTTGTGTTGAACAGCAGCTTGGTGTTTACGCTCACCAATAACAGCAGCCAGCAATTTATTTTTATTTTTTTTTCGTATTTGAGTCAAATGAAAAAACCTCTTCAAACAAGAACGAGCATTTTCAAGTTGCTGGACATTATATGCATAATGACCCCAAACAAAGGGAACCTGCCGGAAGATCTGAAGGAGCGTCGCGATGTCGTAAAAAAACATTAACGCTAATCTTCGTGTTCCGAGGCGCAAACATATTGATCACAGCGGAGGCGTTGTTTTGCGCGAAGAAAAAACGCTCGTGCTGACGTTCATTAAAATTGCATGGCTTTCCACAAAAAAAGCGGATGGTTAACTGGAGGGAACAAGAGGCGAAAACAAGTGTTCGCTCATAATAGCTCTTTTGCATTCCTCCCACCAGTCCGAAAACACTTCTTTATTCTCCCCCCCCCCCCCCCCCCCCATTTGCTGGTGCGTAAGCCTTACGGGCAGGTGTAGTATCAGCAACAACAAGAAAAACATTCCTGTCAAGCTTGTAGGTTTGCTTCGTAAGTAATACAGAGTGATTTCATTATACCGCCGCTGTTTCCCCCACTTTGACTAATACGTACTTTTCAAACCTTCCCTTCCAGTTAAGCTGCGGCGGCGTTCGGGTTCTTTCGCGAGTTAACCTCCACACGCTATCATTACTGTCACACTCTGGAGGAACTTAACACCGGAACTCACTTTTTCGTGACGTTTAGCCTGTGCCGTGGCGTCAAAGCGGCCCACGGTTCCTCTCAATTACAGGTTATGCTTTTAAACCGGGCTCCAAACTTTTGGCGAACAAAAGACAACAGATTTGTTTTTCTGTCTTCGAATGCTGTTTTACACGGTAATGCAAGTCTCGAGTCTTTCAAGTTTCACGCAGGTCCCAAGTTACCGTGGCAAACATCAAGCAAGTGGAGTACCCGTTGCTTGGGTTAGGCAAGTCAATTCATCCGATCTCGCTTAGTCACAACATATATTTGCCTACGTGCTCAGTAGCTGTACTTGCGTTTGTTAGCTACACGCACGCACACAACTCACTTTATTTCTTTTACTGTCTTCTCAGTTAAATGCAAAGATGTCTTGAAGCCTTTTTTAAAGACAGGATGGAAAGTTCATAGTAAGTATAGTTAATTAGAGCATAGTGCTGGGTTGCCAGGTTCGCCCGCACTAGACACAGAATAACTTTTCTTTTAAAATCAAAAAAATGGCACACTTATGCTGAAAATGCAGATTCGCCAAGGCATTATCGTGTAGTTCAACTTTACGTCCAGTCTCATGAGTACCAAGTCAACTCGTCTTTCTTAAGCTTTAGCAAAGCAAGTCACGTGACTCAAGGCCCCCACTCCCAACCCCAGGAAGTTATAGAAGTACGATATTGCCGCAACTTTGATACATTTCCAAATGGTGACACGGATTCTTTCAGTCCAATGTTGTGACATGAAATACTTGTGGGGCAGGGACAATTGCTTTCAACATGACAGTGCAGCAGTGTTAAACTCCTGTTCAAGCATGACGGAATTCTCGGTCCGTCTTTGTTCGGGCTCCAATACGATCCCCGATGGTGGCAAATTGCCAGTTTGACTTTGTTCTCCCATTAATTGCAAAAAATTAGGAAATCTCCCTCGTCCGCTTGCCCGAACGCTCTCGCACTTCTAGTGCATTATTTCGGAAAGCATCTCTTTTTTTATTTTGTATTTATTTACTTTTTGGGTAATGTTGTAAGATGAGTCAATGATCGTAGTTGGTATATTTACAGTTGAAACTATTAATACAGGCAATTCTAAACATTTTGAGGCGGGTTTTCATGTACTTGGGGTTTTTCGCGCTTCGTAAAAGGGCTCGGCCCCTCTTCCCCGCGAATAGCGTGGCATTATTGTGCTTTGCTTTAACGTAATCCCAGCCTGGACTAAAAAGCTCTCCTAATGATAGCTGGCAAGTTGTTATCTGTACATTCTGGATGTGCTCCGTCACCCTCCCCCGAAGCAGCATGTGTCATTACCCGTCGAGTATGACCTCCCGCGTCCCGCCCTATGGTGACACCGCCTGCCCTTGTTAAGTGGCCACAGCTCCCCTCTCCCGGTTTTCAGGTGAAATCTATTCTCGCGCACAGGCCTCCAGGGCCCGGGTGGACTGTAACAGAATTTTTCCCCGGCCTCGACGCCGAGGATAAATGGCCGAGGTGGCGGGACTGGACAGAAAAATCAATGGCTGTTTATACAGACGTGACAGTGGCGGCGCCCGAGCAATTCTCCCGCTTGCCCTTCCAGACGAGCCTTTGGACTCTACCCCCCGCCTCTACTCTTATAAAATGTGCCCCCCCCCTCGTGAGGATGCCACCGAGGGCTGACGCTATCTGGCCATTTTGCTCTCAATTTGTTCACAAAGCATGTTGAGGTCAAGCCAATGCTTTTTGATAGACCAACTGTCAACGCTACAGTATGTAAGCCAAACTCATGAAATGCAGACACCTGGGGGGTTGGGTCTCAAGTGTTCCAGACGGACGTTCTTTCTCAGCTGGCGGGTCGCAACCTTAAAGTGCAAAGCCGCCGCGTGTTGACAGGGTGTCATGGAAGACGAGTTCCTATTAAAATGGTTCACCTCAGTCAAAGGACCTCTGATTTCATACGTACCTGGGGAGCGCGTGCGCTCCGAGAATCTCAACACAGCACACCCCACACACAAAGATTCTGTTCCACTGGCGATCTAGAAATCCCGCGTGATCACAAGTGGTCTCAAAAAACACTTCCGGATACGCGCCGATGTTTCCCAATTGTTCCTGAAGGTTGCCGGAGTCGAAAGCCTTGCAAAATGGCGATGTTCTCAAAAAAGGACTTGCTTCGGGGAGTACTTCTTGCCGTCTAGGGGAACCCACTTTTCTATAAAAACGAGTGAGGCGTGTTTTTCATTTACATTTGTTTCTGTGTTCGTCAGTCTTGGGTGCTTCTTTGATTGGCTACATTTTGTGTCGCGTCACCATTCTCGGCGTTATGACTCCGGACACAAAAAGAGTTTTGGTCATAAATATTGAACACGTTTATTACTTTAACGACCTATTTCGGAACCTACAATCGGGACAAATTCACTCCCAACACCCATCAGACCTAAGGACAAGCTTATAGGATAATCATATAAGACTTAAGATAGTCTGGCATTTTAACGTGCTTGGTCGGGAAGGGGCAAAATCGGCACAAAAACAGGCCGGATTGTGATTGTGTGTACCGAGGCTTAGTCCGCTTGCGAGCGTCTGGCGTGGCTCCTTCCAAGTGTTTTCAGCGACTGTAGCGCTCTACCTTTTTTTTTTTTTTTTCACACTTCACTCGAACGGCGGCGTATCTGACGTAGATTTTGGCTCTCAACACAAAGCAAAAAAAATGGCCGAGTGACGACTGGCTATTCGAAAAAGTCTTAAATTGGGGGAAACGGTCAAGGTACCGCTGTATTAAAGTATTAGCTTCTACCAACACATTTCTTATTTTCTTCTTTGTTTTCATGGATTCACAGCAGCCGTTGTCCCTGCTTTCGCTCACTTTTGGTACAAACTTACTGAGCTCGCGATGCAATCGACGGGCGGCCGCGGCGCACTTGTAACTCCTGTTGATTTATGTCCGCTGTCCAAATAAAAACATAAATCAACACACCTGCCTCGCAAGTCACTCTGGCTGCTCGTCCCCGCTGTTGTCGCCTCCGCCTCGCCCCACTCCGTTGACAGACAAGCAATTGATTCCCCTCATTGCGTCAATTTGTCGCCTAATCTGGTGATATGCTGATAAATTTTTACCGCTTTGTCAATTAATTTTCCTCCGAGGCGCAGGCCTGGCAGCAGCGGACACATCAATACGCAGCCAGTGGAAGTACGGCTGACAAAATTAAGTGATAAAATTTATTGCCCCCCTATGCGGCAGTGTGAAAACATAACTAATGAGGGAGGCAATTAGAGTTGCATGTGGTCTCCTTCGGGGGGTGGAAAAAAGACCTCTGTGGTAATTAGACAAGAGGGAGAGAAGGGATCCAGGGGAAAACTGTCATCTGAAACAGAGGGGGCTTTATAAAAATAGTTTGTTCCAGCTTTCCGTCACAGTTGTAAAGGGCAAACAAATGGAAGAGGCCTTTCAAACACGACAATAAGTCACTTCCGCGCATTTCCTGTTTTTGACAAATGCCTTTAAGACGCGCTGGCCACTCATCACTTGCCGCCTTTGCACGTTGAAGTACCGACATAAAATCGTTGTCAGTGCGTCCTTGCCTAATTAGTCCACCGCTGACTTTGACGCATGTGTTTTTTTGTCACGCGCTGGAATATATTAAACATACTGTAGATGCTTGTGTCATCATTTTATTTATTTTTATTTTTTTTGCCCAGAAGGGAAGCGCATTTGTTAGCAGTGTTATTCCCCAAAGCTGACTCGACGCATCGTGACGTTCACATCAAAAACGGCCGACGTCGCCTTGCTTTATCTTAGCATCCTCCGCCGTATGGCCTGATAGAAGTTGCCGAGCTCGTTTTGTTTGACACGTCGCACTCGCGCTGTCGTCTGGCAGACAGACCGCCACTTTGGTCCGCACTTAAGCGGTTTGTGTTCGGTCTAATGGAAGCCGCCGTCCCGGTGGGAACGCCGATCACCGTCTCGCGGGCTCTGGGGTCATTGATCATAGGTGCCGGAGTGCAGCGGGAAATAAATAACCATGTCGCCGCAAAATTCGCAAGACAAATAATTTGTAGTCTAATAAAGCTCATCGTCACATATGACAGCCTACGTGGTGGCCTAAGAAGGATGAACAACTCGTTTACCTTTGTTTATTTTTTATGTGAATGTGAATGCGAATGGTTGTCTGTTTGTATGTGCCCTGCGATTGGCTGGCAACCAGTTCAGGGTGCACCCCGCCTCCTGCCCGATGATAGCTGGGATAGGCTCCAGCACTCCCGCGACCCTCGTGAGGAGAAGCGGCTCAGAAAATGGATGGATGGATGGATGGAGTAATTACTGGATGGGCTGTCGTACTGTATTGATGTGCTGGATATGGTGTGGTGTGGCCGGAGCTGGAGTCAGTCGAGTTTGCTCGTTCTTTCAGTGTGAGCGTCTGCGCCTTCTGTGTGTTCTCCTGTTGTTGTGTTCAAGTTTGACCGTGTCCTCCGTTTAATAAATGGATTAAAATGCATCTGCAACTGTTTCTTTCCTTGCCCACGTGCAAAGGCATTATGGGACCTTAATCGCTCAACTTTTTTTATTTTAATTTTTTTCTCTCCCCCTCATCACTCAAGCAGCGGCCCATCTGAAAATTGCTCGTAGCTAAAATTTCGGCTAATAACACAAAGCAAAGCGTTAAGTGGAGACGGCCTCCAACGATTAGTCGCATACCTGTAAAATCTCACGTGACATTGTAGCCCCACAATGTTGTGTACGTTCATCTGTTGAGTTTTTTTTGTTTTTTTTAATTTAAAAAAAATAGTTCAAAAAGTTATTGCCTGTTCTCACTCTCACTTACAAGAAAGGCGAGACTATTGTATAACATCACTTTGAGGAAATGAAAACTCTCCAAATAAGTGGCAAAGTGTGCTTTCTTCAAGCTTTTTGTCATTCCTAATTGAAGTTGACTGTAAATTGGATACATAAAACAAAACAGAAATAAGCTTTGTACTTTTTTAAACGGTACAATGTTCACTCAAACCCACTAGCTTAATGCTACCATATGTCAACGATGGGCTAGTGAAATGTGCATCGATGTTACGTTAACTATAAAACTTCAAACTACTGCTACTTTAACACAGAGCAGCAACACATACAAACAGAGCATAAGACAATATTTAGGCCTATATTCTCATCTCTGTGAGAAGAACGACGATTAAAACAGCAAAATGTGTTTGGTACTGTATAACGCTGCAGGGGTCGCTAGTTCTTGCTGTCAATTACGCTGCATCTCTTGCAGTTGAGCTCAGTGCAGTTTTGGCACAACATGTAACTACACCGAAGCCTTGCAACTCTAAATTTTGACTTGACCATACCGTATACTGTAAAAACCCATTTTAAAAATAAATACATTTAAAGAAAAGTCGACATAGCGAGGGCGCATTGGATGAACCGCGTTATAGCTGGGGTTCACAACATTTAGTACTGGAAAAGACTCATAAAGGCCCCATGAATCAATCTGGATTGGACTCAATCAACTCCTCTTGTCACTATTTACAGAAACAAGGCAAACCTGAATCACATGAACTCCCATGAGTATAAACACAAGTCAAGTTAATCTTTTTGTACCTTAAATCCTGTTCAAATGTATTATGGCTACGTCTATTAATAATAAAATTACAAATGAGTCGTCATCATTTGAACAATTTAAAGATGGCCGCAGTTTGTAACAAACGAGGGGTTTTTGTTTCTCGTGGAAACTCAAGTTTTTATGTGTCGTGGCGCCCCCGGGAGCCATTGAAAACAAATGGTGTGTTTTGAAGAAAACTACTTTTACGACTTCAACAACCCAGGGAGGCGACTTTTCTCAAGAGTGGAATCGCCATTAGCGTCTTCATTAGGAATGCGACTAGCCATCGACGCCGCTGTTTTTTTTTCTTTTTCTCACCGGCATTAACATCTTATCTCAATTCTCGGCCGCATCCTTCGTGTCCGGCGTAATGAGATTCCTTCATTAAACAAGCGCGCCGATTCTCCGAGGGGTACTCCTGCAGGGTGAGGGATCCTTGCGAATGTTTGTACTGTTTGAGGAAATGAAGCTAAAGTCTGTTGGTGCTTGTTTAATAAAACAAAAGTGCCTTTAATATGATCATTTGTTTATTGTAGTGTAAAAAGTGTACCTGGGGTCTCTGTGTTACCTTCTTGTGTTGCGCTTAGTGCAGTGTAAGTTAACAAATTGGAGCACAGGTGGCAGCGTCTTTGTAGTTTCAACTCAAAATGTATTCATAGAGCATTGTTCATACATTAAAATGCAACACAAAGTGCTTTAGAGAAATTGAAACTGACCAGAAATGACAGGAGCTATGCATGACAAGAAGTATACTCAATCCTCCCACCCCCGCATTTCAACGCAAAACACACGTGTTGAAACGTGTACATACATTGCGAGGCACTGAAGGTCCAGGTGAGGAAAGGCAAACCTGTGTGAGCCATCCACACCGAGAGGTGCCGCCGCTCGCAGCTACAGAGGACGCCGCTGCAAAGACCACCATGACCATTGTGCAGAACCCCCCCGGGGCCATGGAGAAACTGCAGAACGACATAAGTTAAGATGACTAAAAGACAATAGGAAAGAATTTAAAAAAAAAAAAGGCAACAACTGAAGGACAAGAAGTAATACCATAAAAGTAATAAAGAAATATGTAATAAATAAACTAAAAATAATAAAGAAATCAGTTCAAAGCTAAACCAAATAAGTGAATCTTCAGCCTCCGTTTTAAAAGCATCAAGAGGCTCTGCGGTCCTGATGCCCCTGTGGCAGGCCAGAGTGGCTGAATGCAGCCTCCCATTAGGTTTTTGTTCTAGCTGTTGGAATCATTGAAAGGCCCGTGCCACAGGACTTCAGGGCCCATGAGGGTTGTTATGATAAAAGCATATCAGGTAGATATGATGTCCCAAGATGGTTAAGACATTGAAAAACTAGTAAAAGAACCTTAAAATGGATGCACACCCACACACACACACACACACACACACACACAGAGCCGGTGCAGCCATCTTAAAACCGGTGGAATGTGTTCTCGCCCTCTGGTCTTCGTCGGCACACGAGCAGCTGAGTTCTGCAGTAGTTGTAGTTTAGAGAGAGTCTTTTTTCGGAAGAGCACAGAGCAGGGCATTGCAATAGTCTAAACGACATGAGACAGAAACTTGTGCCTATTGTGAACCTTCCGCACATTTCCCATTTTTTACAAAAAGTGATTTCTTTATTTGGCAAGAGGTTCAATGGCAGTCTGATGCGCGTCCATAATTAGAGTAATTACTGTCAATTAATTCTATTAAAATTAATAAATCAATGAATTGATTCCAGTTGTAAATAAAGTACATATCGTATAACATTCAAAATAAACATTGAAATATATATATTTTTTAAATAATGGGATAACTAAATAAAAACAAATAAGTAATACAATTACACATACAACTAAAATAAAATTTGAAAAAATATACAAAGCATTAACTCTTAACAATAACTACGTAGAAATAACTAAAATAAAATATTGAGGAAAAAATCTATTGACTGCAGTAAAAATGATCAAATAAACCGATGAACACAAATATTTACTGAATGTGTGCTGTGATGCCTCCTGCTGTTTTGGTTAGCAACACAGTTCAAATGGGCTTCAGCTTAACTGTGTGGAAAAACAGCATCTACAAACTGATGTCATTACACTTGCCTTTTTGTTGCCGAACGAGGAAAGTGAGACATTTGTTTGTCTCGAGTGAATGACGCGCACTGTGAATGACGATGGGACAAAGCCATGCATCGGTGACGCATAAATACAAAAATCTGGATTTTTGTGGATTTCTTTGTTGCAGCCGTGCTTGCAGAATCGGGAGACGAGCAGCAGGATTAAGCACAAGCTGCCATTAAGAGTAGGTGTCTGTTTTAAATATGAATCACCCTCTTCGACTTCAAGTTGTTTGCTAAATAATTCAGCGCAGGGGGTTGCATTATCGACTTGATGTAAATGTGGAATGAGTGGAAATCGGGACATGTGACCGAGACGATAATTGAGACGATAATGGGGGCGGGTGGGGGGAGGGGGAGAGAAGATGGCACAATAGCAACAAATAGTAATGAAAAGTTAAATAAATGATTAGGCTAAAACTGCGAGCGACATGCCAGAAGAAGCAGCGGGGGGGAGGCAGACGAGAAGTGAAAAGCAACACCTGGCCAGACATGTTATTTCGAGTGCTTGTGTCGCCCTTAATAAGACAACAATCGGACCCCACCTGGTCCGGACGCCAGGCACGCTCCCCTTTTTGCACCAAAACCAAATCCTTCTGCAGGAAGCCGTTAGAACTTATTGGGAGTCGTCATCTGTGACAAAGCGAAAACGCGGCTTTCGCTTTAATAACGTGTCCGCACAGCTGGGAGATGACCGCAACAATCATGGTCATAAAGTGCAACATGACCCTCTCTTCCACCCTGAGGCAAAAAAAATATATATTCACATTATTATTATTGTTGTTGTTGTAATGACAGCATTGGCTGCATTTTGCAAAAGCCAAAAGCAGGGGGGGGGGGGGGGGGGGGATTAGTTATTAAATGGGTAACGTCTTCATCTGAGGTGAATGCGTGCGAGTCGTGCGCTTGTCACCCTCGTCTTCCGACATTATCCGGAAAGGGAACATCGCCCTATTCGCACTTCTCTGCTCGGACGCATCGCCAACTTTTTGGTGTCCCCGTTCACAATGTGGCCCAGTATCATTAATCGGATCAAACGCTTGCGATGTCAGTTGCGGCTAACAAGATGGTGTTGGACAAGAGTGCAAAGTGTACAAGTGCGGCGAGCAGCCTCCATCTGCAAAAAAGCACCGCTTGCGATTATACGGCTAATTTTTACGACTCTGACAAGTATGTAATTATGTGGCGCGCTGCCTTTCAGATTGTATCACAGTCAATAAGCGAGCGTTCTAATTTCATTCCCCTTTTGACATATTTACACAGAAAGATTCTGTTTTGGTGGAGAAGTTAAGAGGCCTTGACGGATGGCTCTTAACCATCTGTGACCCGCCGTCCCACGGAAACGGACTTTGATCTCTGAGGACGGGAGGTCTCGGGGAAACATTTTGCCCTTTGTGTGCACTACATGGGTGAAAGTAACGGGACACCTGATTATCAATTTTGAATACCCTTCTTCGGCATGTGTCACATTTCCTTAAATAGTGGCCGTCCGTCACATAGGTTCGTGTGCCGTGAGAGATCATCAGGTGTGTCGTGGCAAAAGTTGATTTGTCCCCAAATGATATATATACTACAAAAAGGTCATGTGTCTTTGATATTCTATCTATGCCAGCGATGTATTTTGACAGGCAGGAACATTATAAGCTCTTCTACCTGCACTTTTTGCAAGATTTATTTTAAATTGTTAAATTTCAGTTTTTTTAAATTCAGTTATCAAAGTCTAGAATAATAAAATAAAATACAATGAATTTAACATTAAAAAAAAAAAATTACATTAAAAAAAACAGTAACTATAATTACAAATAAACATAATTATGATATCTAAAATACAGAAAATAAAACAAAACAAAACTAAATGGCCAAGTTCAGAGACGCTATCATTCATACACTGATTTAGAAAAGTAGCTAGCCAAACCAGCAGCACCTACCAGAGCAAGTAAACAGTCTATGTTGAGTTCAAGTTTGTATTGTATCCTTCCGGAATTCCTTCCTATGGAAGACATTATCCATCCATTTTCTGAGCCGCTTTTCCTCACAAGGGTCGCAGGCGTGCTGGAGCCTATCCCAGCTGTCATCGGGCAGGAGGCGGGGTACACCCTGAACTGGTTGCCAGCCAATCGCAGGGCACATACAAACAGACAACCATTCGCACTTCACAGTCATGCCTACGGGCAATTTAGAGTCTCCAATTAATGCATGTTTTTGGGATGTGGGAGGAAACCAGAGTGCCCGGAGAAAACCCAGGCAGGCACGGGGAGAACATGCAAACTCCACACAGTCGGGGCCGGGGATTGAACCCGGGTCCTCAGAACTGTGAGGCTGACGCTCTAACCAGTCGGCCACCGTGCCGCCGAAGACATTATCATGAACTAATTTTGTATGTTGTACACACTTTCTAAATGAGTTTGCTTCGCAATATAAATGCTATTATGAACATTATGACTGATTGACACTATGTCCATCTTTGTTCAAGGGCATAATAGTCATTTATATTTTGTTTTAAACACCGGTTTCTAAGGTCGTGCTCCAGTCAACCTGATTTCCGCCTCCCCGGTGTCGATCCATCCCGGTGGTCATCGTTTTCCGTCGCCGGGGAACGAGCCGGTGTCGTAAATGCAGCAGTAATTACCTGAGAAATTGACAGCGTTTGTGGCTGACCATCCTCCCGTCTTCCCATGTTGAGTGACAGCACTGTCAACCACTCACCAAGAGGTGGTTCCTTAAAACTCGTTCACTGCCATCGATGGATTTTGAAGTCAAATATCAACTGTTAACTGCAAAGCGCGTTTGCTTCAAGCTGCTTCTGTCACACGGTTTTCCTTTTTTTTTTTTTTTTTTTTTTAAACTCCAATCCCCCACTGTTTTTTAAACTTGATCCCAGCTTATTCCGATTTCTTTCCGTTTTGTTTTGTTTGTTTTTTGTTTTTTTTGTTTTTTTTCCCCAATGGCAATTATACAGAGTGTCAGTTATTCGCAAGTTCAAACTATTTGCAGTTCAGTAGACCTCAGTGCTGCCCGGCATGTTGCGGCACAAGGTGATACTTACACTGAAGGTGTGCAACTCCAAATTCACACTTGCCTGTGTGCTATGAAAACGCATAAAAACGTTATAGCGGGGCCGTAAATGAACTGTGACCTGGCGGGGGTTCACAGGCCTTTATCATGAACGCATTTCCTGCCAATAATTGTCACCCAAACCACCATTCAGTCCTACCAAGTACAGTATTTGTACATTGTTACTTCCCACCACTGCCCATCAATTTGTTGGTAAACAATGGTCCACACGAGATACCTGGAAAAAATATGAAACAACATATTGTGTTTATTATGATAAATGATGCGCATTTGCATCAATTCTTTTGACGTTTCATCTTTTGGAAAGCCTTCTATTCACAAATGTAGACATTCGTATGTTGGTATGTTCTTGAAAATAATGGACACATTTCGTTGTTTTTAAAAGTCCATTTCAATGAAATCAAATCTAATATTCACCCCCCCTCCCCAGCCCAGTCGTACTCAGCTCGCCTGCCCAAGTAACGCCCGGTGACATTTGCAAAGATACATCACAACGTATACACCCAAGAACCGACGGCGCTTCGAGCGTTTGACTGGGAGACGAGGCATGAGTACATTATCATGCGACTTGTCAATAGTCATGAAAGCGCGTGGCGTTCAAGAACAGCCATGCGCGAGGACGCCGCAGCGCCACGCCACGCCTCTCCCGATCGCTAACGCCAATCTCCATAATCAGGATGAAACCGCACCACGGCGCTCGCCGATGAGTGATTGATTGAATATGAAATAATGAGGGTTTTCCGCTGCTCTGCCGGTCATCTAAAATTCCGCATACAAATCAAATGGAAATTTTATGCAATGAGATGGATTAATGTGACTCTGGCAGCGTTTTAAGGTCCTAATGCACGGCAATAAGCAACATAGGTTGTCTCCGCCAGCGCAGACGCTTGTTTGCTGTTGATGGGCCATTTTAGTGCATTACTGTCAAAATAATGCATGTCTGTCTGCGTCCATTCCATCAGTTTAAGGTGGAGCAATTACAACACTGCACTTTTCAAACTATTTTAGTGCCAAAGTGCCACTGAAGTCATTGCCAAAAGTTGTTAAATTAAATATTAATTTATGGGGGGAAACACCAGAGGGTATCTGAAATCCTCCTGAAAATTAACATTTATTGTTTAATCTAATGTATTATTTACCTGTAAGAGTATGCCTTTTGCATTTAGTAATGCATTCTTTCATTTAATTTATTGATCAAATTATTAATACATAGATACATACAAATAATGAAAATCTAATCTATTCTATAGTTTTCAATATTTTTACTACCCTATGAATGCAGTTAGATATTTGAGATGTATTTTTTATTTATTTTTTTAATATATAAAATTTAGTCAACATTATACCCTGGGCACATAAAAATAGGATATTAAAAGTTTTTTTTAAATATATATATTGGTATCAATAATATAATTTATGATTATTGTTTACTTTTTTCAATTTAACATTAAATTTGGGTGCGGATCTATATACTTTTGTGGAACATAAGGATTTTTTTTCTTTTTATAATGGGCCAAAGTGCTCTTGAACGTTTTTATATTTTTCATATATACTTACATTGTCACTGTATGTTCTGACATTATTGAAGTGTCACGTGTTATGGCCACTCCGATTAGCACCGAAGCATTGTTGAGTGGACGCACACGTCCGCCTGCTTGGTTAATCACGTTGATGTTAAGTGCTATTTACAGATCGTTGCCAGCAGAATAGCATTTTGGAAGCCCAATTAACATTTTTTGTTGCCCGGAGCAACCGCGGAGTAGATCGCATCTTATTTTTTTAAATCTTTTTTTTTTTTTTTTTTTTTTTTTTTTTTTTTTTTCTCAGGCAAGCCAGTGTGCTGCACTGGTGTCCCGTGCAGCAAATTTAACTTTAGGACAAAGGGGACACATCCCATGATTAGCATGCTCATTAATTTGTCGGCTTTCATTTAAATCTCATTTTAAACGCCTCAAACCGCGGGCGCTTAAGCGGAATAATATTGTTGTGATTTCAAAACGTCGGCCTACGCCGCTTCACCAGAGGGCGTGGCCGACGTTCACGAGCTAATCGACATCGTGAGCACTTTGTGAAACAAAGGAAAGAGTCGATGTGTGAGATATATTCGGAAACGTTTTGAAATGATCGGACGGATGTATTTGTACGTCAAACGTCGGAACTCGGTGCACGTCTTCATGCTAGTCCAACCCTGATTATCAACGTACGGTTTAGTAGTTTTACAGATTGACCATTTAGATAATAAAATAAAGCAATGTAAGCGAAGACAAAAATAAGCTAGCTTTTCAAATATGTGCAATATTGCAATGACAAGCAACATGTGACGATGCTACTTCTAAGTTTGTTGGGCCAAAACAGACTTTTGCCAAGTATCCACGAAGAAGTAAAATGGGTTTCTTTGCAAACTGGTCCTTCCAAAAGTAGCCCGATGAGAGAAGGCTTATTTCTTCCCGATTTTGGTTTCACATACAGATGGAAAAAGTTGCCAAGCCAATCATGGTTGCAAAAAGGGGAACAAAAAAACATCGTCATAGTTCCTTTGGTTAATGACATTTAAACTGGAGAAAATTGCAAACGTTGAGTAATATATCAAAAAAAAAAAATGAAAGAAGGTCAAATAAAAGAAATCACATCGACAAGCGTAGACAAAATTTATAAGGTATACTTTGGAAGTTATGTTTAACCTACTGCCAAAAGCATATCACTGGCATGACATCTGCTAGCCAGAGGTTGAGCTTCTCTGTATTTGTATACGGAGATGATGTGTGGCTGGAGTGCGAAACAGCTTCACTTCCTGTCCCAGACAAAATGTGTCTTGTGTGGGAGCTCATTATGCTGCTTCTGTACCATACTGAATGTTCCGTTCCATTTTAGGACTTAATAGGCCTACACGACCTGTCGTTACAGTCCGACTTGTCACCTCTGAGCTCAAAGTTGTTCTTTTAAAAGTTGAGAATCAGTTAAAGAATCAATTGTCGGTCATAAATGAGTTGTAATAGCAAAGATTAGCAGGACAGATAGCGGCACAATTTCACTGCATGCGTGCCATCAGCTTAAAAGCGAACGACGAACGATGGCCATCAAAGCGCCCCAACCCGGATCAAATCGGCTCCCTCCCGTCAGCGCCCGAGCCGGAAAGATTCCCGTCTGAGCCGGCGATTGATTGGCAGGTAGACGTTGACCGTCTTTTTTAATTTTCTCTCCCTCCGCTTCGGATCCGACCTCCACCTGCCATGAAAGCGTAGGTTGTCCCGCGTCGGCAGCACTCCGAATGATAGCGAACGTGATTAGCTTTTCACGCCGCCGGATTTCCGAATACTGCTGATGGTTGACGTTTTCTCTCTTGGCGGCCTGATAAAATTGTGATGACAATTGTCTTCTTAGGGCTTTTGTCAGCATTAGTCCGACTGATAAAATACATATGGTGTGACACGAGGGATAGTGTTTGTATCTTGGCGAAATAGCTTCAATTTAATTGTTGCACTGATCATTTCTTGTAAGCAGAAAACAGGTTTTATATATATATATATATATATATATATATATATATATATATAATATAAAATCACACTGAACTAACTGGTAACCGGCCAGCCCAACGGACTGCAGCTCTGAACATCACTTACTAGGCCACGCCCCTTAAAGGCGCACAACAACACACAGATGAATTACAGTCAGTGACGTTCGACTTAATTACACTTTATTAAACTAATTTATTTCTTTACATTCGGTTTTATGCATTTATATTTATATTTTACAATGCAGTTCTTTATTAAAACTATAACAAAAAAATATATATATATTTTAATTGGGATAATTAATTAAATTGAGTTGGGAACAAAGTCAAAGCAGCATTGTCTTTGAGATCCCAACATGACTCAAGAATGCGATCTCAATTTCAGGGGCGTGGCCTAGTTAGTGACGTCAATAGCCTGGAGACAGTCTGATTGGTTTGCCATGGTTGGTTCAGTGTTAGCGTTCATGCTCCTTGTGAGTGTTTTCATTGGAAACAGTATTTGTGTGTTTGGCCTTTCAATAAATAGCTGAAAGTGGATTTTCTGTTGCTCTCCCTTCTTATTAGACCTCGAAGTCTTTTCCATCTCTGTGCTCAAATGTAATAGTATTTTTCAAGTTCTGAATGATTTAAATCTAGTTTCGGTGTTTAAATGACAGTTGATACCAATGACACATTTTATGTGTCCACAATCTGACTTGTATGGTTTCTATGATTGCAAAACACCATTTTAAGACGCTCAACTTTAGTCCCAATTTATCACCCACATGCCAGCCAGTCTTCGCCCCAAAGAGCGCGTTGTGATGCTAATTGTTGCTTATTGATTAATGTTTTAAATCTGGCCATCCACTTAGCCTCGCCATCAGGGGATCCCAACGTTTGATTTGCTCTTTCATGCCGTTAAGCGGCGCGCAAATGACAGCCGCGCGTCTCCCATTTCTTTTACTCATCGCGTTTCATTATGTTTGGCTAAAGCGCCCGCGCCATTAGCGCCGCTGGTATCATAAGTTATGAATGAGGCACTTGGCACAACACATCAACGCTCGGGGCGTCAGCAACGACGTGACGAGACGTGGCTAGCCTCCCTTCAGCGTGACTTCGAACGCAAAAACGCGACCTTCTTTAAATGCACACGCGGCTAATCGGAGTCGAAGTCGATTGGGCCCATCTCGCCATCAGATGGTTTGTTGCTTTCAAGTCCCGATGCGAGGATTAAACACATAAAAGTGAGCCGAGTTCATGCTCTGTCACCATGGCTCTAATGGGATTTGCAGATCATTATGTGAGGCTTTAGGGAAGAAAATCCAACAGTCAAGTTTTGTCACTTGGTTTATTTATTTATTTTACATTTATCTCACTATTAGCGACATGTCTTTGGCTTCATTTGAGTCCTTCAACCTCCTCCTAACATGACTTCATCATTCCAGATGAGTGATGGGCATAGTTGTCGATGAAACGATTGTGAGGAATTCTGCCGATTGAACGGACAGCATCACACCAAAAACGCCTCGTTCATTGCCATTTGTTAGTTATGAAAGGATTATGTGAATGCGCAGCACTTAACAAATGTCGCATACCACCTGTCACAAAGACAGAATCCAGAATCAATAATTGCTGTGTGGATTACTTCAATTTCAGCAAACCGTATTCGTTTTGAAAAGAAATGTGCAATTTCAAACTGTACACTGTAAAAATGTGCTTTTCTGAGGAGTCTGAAATTACATAGCAGGCATAATATTCAACCATTTTTTTTTCTTTTTCAACGCCAATAAGACATCTTAACATATAATCATGTGCTTTAACATTTTTTTGTATTCTTGTTTTAAAAAAACAACAACATAATAATCATGATATTTTAATAAAAAGTCATTTTGGTTGACGTGTCGACCCTGTAAAGTGAATTCATACATTTGTTTCTTAAAAAAATAATAATAATAAGTAAATCATACCTTTTGAAGATAATTGCTACAAAATGTCAAATGCCTGTCTGTCTGTCTTTTTGATCGACAAACAACAGGGTTGATAGACGGCGGCCCATCAAAGCAAGACCCCAAACACCATGGAAATCTGTACCATTTTTGTCACCGCTCAGTCATTTTCGATTGATGTGAGCCACTCCGAAATCTACAGGAGAAATCAACGCCGAACGCTAATTGCATTTTCTGCATGAAGTATGATCTAAAGCAGACATTTCCCACTGCTCGGCTGGCTAGGAATCACCTGCGAAAGCCCCGTCAATCACCGTGACTGGCACTTCTCAAGTCAGCGAGCCTAATTTCTGTCTCTTGTTGATTGGTTTGTCAGCTTTTATCTGGGGACCCCGTTTGCTTGAGTTTTTCTTTACCCTGAGAAGGACGTGTCAGTCAAGTTGACTGACAGGACTCAGGCCCTGCATGTGTGGGTAAAGGCAATGAAATGATTCCAGCGTTGTCATAGCCGGCAATATGACGCACACTTTATTGTCGTTCGAAAGGTTTCTTACAGTTTGACAGCAATAAAAATACCCTGATATTTTATGACTTTTCCTAGTGACCCAAAATACACAAGAATGTAAAATATTTAAACACATCATTCTTTTGTACAGGTGTTACAGAGTTTATGCACTGAGGGTGTTCCAGATCAAATTTGACCCGTGTACTAAAATGGAGTTTTAGATTCACCAGTGTTTGTTAAATCAAGGACAATGGTGGCAATCTAAAATCTGTGAAACTGGACATGCCACTAATATATTTATTTTTATGGGAGAGTGGGGACGGTGCTCACAAGGCGGTTTGAAACAGACCTGAGAACTGTTTGTGTACAAACTGCTCTATTGTCGATTGTTCTTCTTAATTTTGGACTTCATTTGAAGTCGCCGTATGACTTCATCTGGACACCTTGAGACGGATGTCGATGTGTCAAATTCTGTTGTGGTTTGAGGACACTATGTAGCTCCAGCTAGCTCCAGCATGGAAGCATTCGGCTCTTAAATTCCGAGTGACTCATAATGGAACGTTTCTGCCGACGGTCGTGACTCAGCTGCGCATCACACTCACGCTAGATGGGTTTTTTTGTTGTTTTTTTCCCCCTAGTTGCTGCTGGACGATCACCAAATCGCCCAGCTGTTCTGACAAAATAGGAAATTTTCATACCCATCATTTTAACTGACAGGGCTGCGATGACCTCTAAATTCCAAACTCATTCAAAGAGAAGAAAACCTTTATAAAAAAAAAAAAAAAAAAGAAAAAGCCTTACCCACAAGTGCCTGTGTCCTACATGTGACAATAATCTTCCATATGCTTCATAGGTTATGTCTGGGCTACGATTTATAATTTAGCAAAAACACAAATCAAGTCTCCTCAGAACATGTGGAAAAATGTTTTATAATGTGATGAACAAAAGGTTTCGGGTGCAAAAACGCCAAACACCATACCCACAGTCAAGTCGTCCAGCTGCAAACATTGTGACTAGAGTCCAGATCTGCGATCAGAGACCTTGATGACTGATGAAAAGACAAGAAAAGGCCGTCAGCAACATGAAAGGAGCATTTCGGGCAAGTACTTTGTCCTACACGTGACAGCAATCGCCTGTATTCTTCGAATGTCTGCGCTATGGGTCAGGCTGCCAAGACATACCAAAAACATCTGAGCTCGACTAAATTTGAAGAAGTCTGGCCCGTGGTCTGACATCGGCCTGTAGGCGAGCACCAGTCTCTGGTGCCAGTAAGCGACTTTTCAAGCGATAACATGCATGTCGTATATGTGCACTATGAAGGTCACACTGCAGTCATCCAGATGGGATCTGACAAGAGCTTCGGACCAAGTGTCTCCCGCTCTCTGTAAGCGAGACTGGAGTTGTAACAGATGTTCCTGAGGAAGAACTGTTTGGTTGTCAAGAGTCACCCAAGGCTTCATATACGGGTAGAGCAGCCATGTGGTCTCAGTAATGTAAATAAAGAGGTCAGCAGGAGGGCAATCTTTCCCCGAGAGCAAGGGGAGCAAGCCTCCCATAGCTCTGATATCTTTAAGTGGAGACTTGTGTAGCATCAATGACTTCGAGATTTTAATATGATGTTGAATAGATCGTTAAACTGTTCTTGTTGTTTTTTGTTTTTTTTTAAGCGCTTTAAATCAGTTCAGCTGCAGTGGCGATGCAAATCCGGCTTCACTTGGTTTACAACCCATGCAGACGTTTGTCTTGGGGGGCTTGTTTGGCTAGTAAACCTTTGCCGCATGGATGTGACACGAATTGAAATAGACCTTTAGATTTACTTCATAATTAGTCAGCTATCAGAATGATTCATATGGATTGCTTGACTAAAATGGTAATATTTAACTATTGCAAGTTACCGGGTGCAAAACGTCCAGGCATTGATTCTTTTTCTTCCATTAAAAGCTGGTTTTCTGAACCAGTTTTTACAATCTCTATATTAAGAACAAAAAAAAGGCATGTTTACTGTACATAATGACCCAAAGATCGTTCAATAAGTCATGCATGGGTAGATTTATTATTACGTAGATAACCCTATATACCTCCCCTGCCCTCTCTTCTTAAGCCTCTGTTTAACACATGAAGTCAAATAATAATACATTTGTTAAAATAGGAGTTGTTTGAAAGTTTATGATTACGTAACAGCCATGCTAATTTCACTTACCCGCCCATCTATGGCGTTTGTCATTATATGTCAGTATTAAGCAAGCAGACCATCATTAAATGAAATTGGTTTGATTGAACATATTGGTATTGCTAAAATATACTGTGTGTGAGTGAGACTGAAAACCGGCACAGCGGAATACTTTCAAAAGTACTTGAATCAGTTAAAGTGTCTTTTAATACGTATAAATGTGTTTAAACTGTGGTAAAAAAGTACACCACCAAGATAAACGGTGTTTCTGGAAACGGCAGTTTTAGTCTTGAGCTCCAGTTAGAATTGTCTCTATGGCAGTATCAGTGAGGCGGTTTGTTTGTGTGCGGTGCTATCAGTGTAGTAGTTGTGTGGTCTTATCGATGCGCTTGCGCTAGGACGTTCCGCCACGCGACCCGCCCGGCGCTCCGCGGGGGATTTTATCTCTGCCGGTGTTCCGCATTATTGATGGCGCCGTGCGTATTGACAGGCGCCGCTGCGTCAGGAAAGGCAAAATAGTAGTTTGATATGACATACTGTGGCTCTCAGCAGGTCCCATAAATAACGTTGACACGTTTTTGTATGCATGGGAAGGCCTCTGATTCAGCCTCCCATAAAAAATAAACTTCTATTATGGAATGTATTTGTCAAGTGGCGGCGTGATGGATGGACTTGTGTTTAGCGCTTGGCAGGTGGATGCGACCCGCCACTAGCAGAGCCTCGCAGGGGTGGATTCGCTAAGCAAGCGGGGGGCGGGTGGAAAGAGGAGGTTGCCGATGCAATTATTCAACATGAAGGGGGGGGAATCACCTCAGCACCTGCTTTCTTTCCCATCATGCATTATGGTGACAGCATCCTTTCTTGCTGATCAGGAACAAACTGGCATACAGTAGATGAGACGCAGAGGACAAAAACGACGCAAGATTGTCTTTGGTTCAAACTCGCCAGGCTGCGAAATGGACTTTTGAATCACAAATGCACACTATAGGTACAGTGTGATAGTCTGATTCTTTGACAAAGAAAGTCTGAAGAAATTTCTGAACATTTTGTGCAAACGTCCATGAGATTTGTTGTTTTAGCAATGGATCATATATACCACGAATAGTGGCCAGAGGAGTTTATTTACTCAACAGCTATTAAGAGGGAGACTCTTTCAGTATTTGTACAAACACATGTATGAAATATTATTAAACAATTTGTCATGTGATAATGCAGTTAAACAAAACAAAACAGCAAGAACCAAGGTAGACTCTGAGCAAAACAAATAGGTCCCCGGCAAACATAGGCATGGACATAGTTGAGCATATGTCAGAATCCACTGGAAAACGAATCGTCATTAACATAATGTATTGCACATAACTTTTTCCAAGTATCTCCTCCTAATCATACCGGCAATTAAATTTAACTACCCTGAAATGTCATAGGACTAAAGTAGTTTCCTCTCTATCCGGGATTTTCACCTTTCAGAAGTGGGTCTGGAACGTAGCCCCCGTGATAAACACGCCTTCACTCTAAGCGTTTGAAACCGAATTAAATATGTCTGCTCAGTTCACAAATCTAATAATAAATGCTGTTCTTTTTCATATTTTCCTCTTCATTTCTGTCTTGGCTGAAAACGCAGCTGTATTGCGGCGACTGGGACAATAAGCACGAGTGTGATGTTCCCATTGCGGTTCGTCCTGTCTGCGGGGTTGCCACTGCATTCCATCACGGGAACACTTGCCCTTAAGGAAAAGCGGGGATGGAAGTGGCGACGGCCCGGTGCACCTGGGCTTCCTTCATCTCGTCATACTGGGGGACGCTCACATACTGGAAAGCCACTCTTCTCACATTTGCTCTTATACAATAAATGGAGATTTGTACGGGCAAATAAATGAGCTTTCCATCATCGCAAATGAACAAACGATGGGCGGAATTGAGCCCAAAGATGGAAAACTCCTCCTTATTCACTCATTAAGGCGGCAAATACTTCAAAAGATCTTTACAATGATCCTCATTCTCATGCGGTGCTGCTCGGCCGGCCCAATTAGGGGGACAAAGGAGGCGGTAATTACAGATTTTAAAGAAGTAGAATGCTGTATGTAATCGCATGGATCAAAACACAATTAAAACTTCAGCTCAACCTGTTATCGCCGGCTGATGAGCCCGACACCCCCCAACCGCCGCGTCTCTGATCTTAATACTTGAAATCATATGGCGGGCGGGTTGTTTGCCGACAGACGGATGAAAACACCTCTCGTGCCCAACAGTAAATTAATCGCACTGCTTATTGGCCGCCCCGCGGACGTTTAATGCCAGCTTTTGGAGACCCCGCTCAAATCCTCTTGCTTTGTAATTGGCTGTCTACTTCAATAATTGATTGGAACAAATGTGAAATAGATGAGAGGGTCTAAGTGTTCTCCATCACACGCTTTCGTGCTTCAGCAAGTTCACGGGCGACTGCTCGGGGAAGGGAAGGTGTCGCATGGATTCTTTGATATTTTTTTTGGGGGGGGGGAGTCTGAATGCGAAGTCGCCGTCATTTGGCATTGCCTGACAAATTTGGTGCATATCCAGATAAACACACTTGTACTTGTTTTTTGGGGGTAACTTTGTTGCACATGAAATGATCCTTAGTGATTGTTTTATTGAAAGTTAGTCACTGTGGCATCTCGGGCACAGTTTATGAACCAGGAAGTAGCCCGCCTGCTAACGGCCGACTGGGATGACCCGTGATATGTAATCCATTTGTATTTTTTGACTATATTTGAGGGGTTGAGATCATTTATCTGATCGCTCTGCACTCCTGTTTCCGTTCCAGTGTCCCACTGAGCAGAATAATGCTTTGCGGGAGTCGACGTGGTCAAAGCAGATGTTGTGGCCTCTTTAGACGGCAAACGAGTGAGCTCACAGCGCCTCTACTTGTTGCCGCCACTTTGCGGTGCCCAATTAATAACAACTAATTGCGAACAATCAATTAAGCGATTGTTCTGCTCATCCCTAACGACATCCCTAGCGATGGTGTTCAAACATACCACAGCAGCGACTTTTCATGCTCCTGCCCGTGTTGTGCCTCTCCTCCCTTGTATCTCATCCCTGCTCGCTCTCCTTATTCCGGCGTATCGCAGCCTCCTTGTCATCGCAATGAATTGGATTTGTCCCCTTCAGTGCAAACAACAAAAGACGAGCGCCTGGGACCTTCACGGAAAACAAATCGCCGCCTCCCGTCGCTGCCGGGGGAATAGTTGTATACGTGTCTGCGCACATGTGCGCTCGTGTCGCTGATGTGGCTGAGGGCAGCGATGAGGAAGAGGCCCGTGCCACCGAGGCACCCTGGGTCGTTTATTAACATGTCACCCTCGCCTATCTGCGCGGTGAGCCAGACATCCAGACGAATGATGTTCATAATAATAAGGAGCCCCATGGTGACACTATGAGGTCTGCGTGGCTGTCCATACCGGGCGCCTCTGTTTTATTAGCACACTATGCAACCCTGGATGCATAGTTGTACTATTACTAATTTGTACTGGGATACTATTACTCAGGAAGGTTTTCTGTAGAGGTGCAATAATGAATCATCGACAACTAATCGATGGTCCAATTAATCAACAACTATTTTCATCATCGAGGTATCGTTTAAAACCGTTGTTTAACTTAAAATTGTCCAAATCCTCTGATTTCAGCCTCGCGTGCTGTAAATTCTCCTCAGGTTTCTGCAGTCCTCATGAAAGCAGATCGATTCTCATTATTATCAGGTAGTATACTCTATTAGGAAAATAATTATTTGCAGCCATAGTATGAATAACCAGTCATTGAGAAGTCTCCTCGGAAGTGTATATGAAACTCTAGTAGCCCTTCACATTAATAACTCTGTTTCAAAGGCCTAAAATGGCCGCTTCAAACCAAAATGCCAGACTTTGTCTTTTTGGATGTGGCTTCCTGAGGTTTTTTTTGTAGGTTTACTGATGATTCACAAGACTTTTCAATTTCATATTGTTAAGTGAAATTGGCTTCGAGGGCTGAATTTTCAAAAAGATTCCAGCGGACTCTAACAACTAAGATTATTTTTCATAATGTCGGTCTTGTTTTTTCTTTGGGATACAGCTGTGTCTCAACCCGTAACGTTTCCCCGCTTAGTAATAATTCATAGTGGGTGTTGCGCGCCGGTCACGATGATTTAGGCTAATTCATTCATATAGGTTGTAAGATTTCAAATGAGATGCGCTCATGTGCGAGAGGTCCACGATGGTTCCTTTCAATTGCGCCTATGAATTAATGATCTCGCACTGTAGGCGTCATGAATTATGGGGGAGTGGGGCAATGGCAGGTGGCGATCACGCAATCGGGCACAGGTTCAGTTTGCACTCTTTTTCTGGAGACAAGTGAATGGAACACTAAATTAATCTCAGCTTTTGTCTAGCCAGAAAAAAATTCATTTGTGACTTAAATGGTAAAGTAATGGCAGGTATGACAAGCTTTGAATAGTATTTCCATCCTGCTCCATTTTCATGTGGTACTCACACTGGTGCTATAATAGCGTTTCTTGAATGTTCACTGCTAATTCGCACGTAATAGCCCCACGACGTGGTAGTAATTCAGCCTGAGTAGCCTGCTGTGGACAACAAGACTGAAGACTTTTATCGCAGTGGTAGATTGCATAGGAAGGGAAAAGGCACCAAAGGACCACACTTCATAGGAAATATCTTTTCTTTCTTTTTTTTTTTTTTTTTTTTAAGATATGTGGCCATTTTAGGCTGAAGGAAACTATAATTGTCTTCCATTGTTATTTTATTTCAATACTCATGCGACGGTCTTGTATGACCTTTTACTTGGTCATGTATCATTTTTCCCCCCCCTATTAAAAACCACCATTTGAAAATCCGTCTGTAAAAATCCATTCTGTAGGGTCAAACGGTCACGATGATAACAAACTTTTACGAACTCCCCAAGGCAATGTTATTAGTAACGTTTTAACCTTCTTTCAAAAAAAAAAAAAAAAAAAAAAAAAAATTACATACTCATAACTGTGAACTATAACTCAAGTAAAGTCAAAGTCGCCGTATTCACCTTTTCAGAATCAGAATCATCTTGTCTAACAGATGGAGAGCGGAACTTTTATTAACCGTTTGATCATTTCAATATTTGCCTTGAAGGCCTTTTAATCGGTGCTTACAACTTTAATTTTGTTTTTTTTGATGGCATTCTAAATAATTAGATACGCATGCGAAGAAACAACAGATCAAACACTTTTGCAACTACTCTTCGTTATGGCGTTTCTAATGCGACGTTTTTGTCCTGGCGCTTATGTTTCGCTTTCAGTCGACTGCCGTTAAATCTATTAGGAAAATAAAAGAGTCCCGCGTTTCCTCGAGGCACCCCGAGTGAATTTAGCGTCCGGTTAGCCGCTGCCATTTGGGTCGAACCTGCGCTTATTAGAAAAGATGCCGTTGTAAGCCTTCACCTAAAGCAATAAACTATACGCGCGTGCAAATGGTGATTATGATAAGTACGCTAATCTCCTCGGCTCATCGACGCTCGCTTTAGCTGCGGAAATGTGTTCCCTCCCGCATGCTGATAGCGTGGAAAGACGCCGCCAAGTCAGAATATTGGTGTTTTTCCGAGGTATCAAAAGTCCTCACACTTAAGTAGAGGTGGGTAGAGTAGACAATCATTTTAGAAAAGAATAAAGCTGCTTTGGAATATTATTTTACTTGCGTATTTTACTACTCTGTAATCGGTGAGCAACTTCTGATTTATTTATTTTTTTAATCAGAGCATGAACCTAATTAAATGAAATGGTCTTAAATTAACTTTGTGTTTAAACTCATGAAAAAGCAAAATAGGCAGAGATGACACTGCAAACTGTGTTTTCTCAAGTTTGAAGTGGAGTTCTTGTAGGCTGAAATGGGGCCATTTTTACGAAGCAGACACAGATGACAGTGCATGACAAAGTTTTTCTTTTTCGTAGTCTGCAGGGTAGACACAGATTGGAAGTCAGGACAGGTGTGTGCTGCCTCGCCACATGCTGTTGTTTCTGACCGTGTTTGCCGTGCTTCATGTAAAGAAGTCACTTCAAATACTTGGCATCCGTGTGGGGCTGCGGAGACTTTGTGTGCGGTCACGTGACTGCCTTGCTCCTTGTGATTGGTGAAATGGAGTCCCGAGGTACAAGTGTCTGTGACAAACCAAAACAAATAGATTGCGCAGGCAAAATATAGATACAAATAATAGCAGCAATCTTAATGTGGCTCAGTGTTGGAGTCGAGATAGCGTTTCTTCTTAAAATACTCAAGTGAAAAGTTCTATTTCAACTATTCTGACAAGTACAATTCATCCCAAAGTTACTTAAATAAATGTAACCGAGTGTAGCGTTTTATTACCCACCTAGGCACTTTAAAGTCCGGTACAAGTAATACAGACACTTGTGTAAAAAAACAACAAAACAAAAAAAAGACGAGGTTGAAAGAAAACTAGCAACAAGCCTATTTTGACAAAATGAGTAGAAAATACAGATATGTTTCAAATATAGGGGCCAAAAGTAAATAAGCAGATAAATAAGTACAGATACCTTTAAAAAAAAAAAAAAAAAAAAAAAAAGCTATAGATCAGACACAAAGTATTTGTATGTAGTACTAGTGATAGTTATAAGCTGCTAGCACACATTTTGCTATTTTCCACACATGCGCTGGGTCAATGATGAGACAATAGCATCAAGTCTGCCCGGCAACAGTCACACACCACGATTGCCATCAAAGTTTTATGGCATCTTTCACTCACTAACTTGATTTTTAATAAGCTGTCCATCAATGCTAATGAGGTGGTGAAGTAACCGGTGATGCATTTAGTTATTTTTCATGACCTATGCAGTAATTCACTCCCCCGCCGTCAATCTGCCGTGTCAAGCGTGCAAGGACGCCAGCGCTGCAGTAAATATTGTTTAAAGACTCAACGCTGTCACCTGTAAACACCCATTACATTACTTCATAGCAGTGTTGTAAACATCTTTCGAATATCTTCTAAGGCTGGATTCAGACTGCATGGTCCAAGTGACACAATTCTGATTTGTGGCCCAATATGGCTGTGCGTCATGGCAGTGTAAATAGGGGGAAAAAGCATGGAATCAGATATCTTCAGATCGGAATCAGGCCTCTTCCAAATTTGGATTTATAAATAAATAAATAAATCATAATAAATAAAAATAATAAATAAAAATAAATTCAATAAAAAGTGAGTTCTGCAAAACACCCACTATAATCCTAAATAAATATGGTATCTATGCTACAATAGAGGTGTGGCCATCATTAAATAAGCAAAAATAATTGCAGAGGGCCGCTGAGGTTACCCTCATTTAAATCAATCGCCATTGAGTTGGGCTGGGCCCAAGCCCAGCCCAACTAAATGCTATGTAACATCTAATTTTGGGTGTCCCACAAAAAAATTACATAATTTGAATATCTGATGTATTTGATTGTCTGTCTTCAGAATTTAACATTGCATACTTAAATACCATATTTTCACGACCATAAGGCGCACTTAAAAGTCTTAAATTTTCTTCAAAATGGATGGGGCGCCTTATGTGTGCACCGAGTTCCAAAATCTGTAAATGTGTGACTGATGAGCGCTCCGCTTGACTGACTGGGAGCATTTCCTGCCGACACGCTGCTTATATAGAGGAAAGGCGGACGTGGCCGAGGACAGCATGCGGACGTAAAGGGTGCGCGTGACAGAGGATGCTAAAGGCAGGCCGCCAGTAGGTATATAGCGCCGGGGTGTGCATTGTGTAAAAAAACATCGGTTTGGCTAAGGACTCCCGAAAATGGCACCTACGCAGAGACACGCTTACGAAGCACATTTTAAACCGCAAGGTATCAGTTACGCGGAGGAACATGGGAACCGATCAGCCGCGAGAGAATTCAAGATCAACGAAACCGTGGTTCGCAAGTGGAGGAAGCAGGAAAACGAGCTTCGCCGAGTCAAGACGACGAAGCTGAATTCCGCGGAAACAAGGCGATGTGGCCCGAGTTGGAAGACCAACTCGAGCAATGGATTAATGAGCAAAGAACAGCCGGGAGAAGCGTCTCAAGTCACCATTCGACTGAGTGCAATAACCAACCGCTGGACATCCGTGTAAACAGGCCGTTCAAAGTGAAGTTGCGAGCGGCGTGGGAGCCGTGGATGACATATGGCGAACACAGCTTTACTAAGACTAGGAGGCAGCGGCAGGCCAGTTACGCCACCATTTGTGAATGGATTGTGGATGCTTGGGCTAACGTGTCTGCTTGCACTGTTGTTTGAGCTTTCGCAAAAGCCGGCATCATTTCAAACACAACTACTGTATTACTGGAGCTCAGTTGGGGAACTTCTCTGGTTCTTCTTCTTGATCTTAATTACGCTGCAGTTCTTTCAGTAGACCTCAGCGCTGCCCGGCGCTACCTCAAATTCAGACTTACCTGTAAACTGTAAAACCCCTTAAAAAAAAAATAAGAATAATTGCTTACAAATCTGCGATATAGCAGGGGTGCAGATGATGAACCACGATATAGCGGGGGTTGACTGCATGTGGAATTTGGGCACAAAGGCCGTAAAGCGCTCCTGTTATTACCTCTGACGCCTTTTCGCCAAAGGTCTAATAGTGGCTTCCGTTCATGTCACAAACAATGGAGGACTGTATGAAAGGAAAGACAACAGCACACCTAAAATAGATGTGTTTAATTATACCGCATAATTCAATTTAGATTAATAATTAATGCTTCCTTTCTCCGACTAAATATCTATAATTAATCAACAAGTCCTAGGAAGAGAGCTGGCTAATTGGTTTGAAAACAGCAACCTGAATGCTTAATTTGTGACATCGCTAATTGCGGGCGTAATCAAAGCGCCGCCCTGTGGGATTTGACGAAGAGATTGTTAAATGGAGGTTAGCGTGATCCTTTCACAGCGTCGTCGTGACGGCTCCATTTCGGGAGCGGACGAGTATGGCCCGTGACACGGAGCGTAAATGGCAACAGCCGCGCCGAATTAGCGCGTCTTGATGGTAAACGCCGGTGATTTCATCAGCCGAGGCGTTTTCCCTTACTTAAGGCCAAACGGGAAATCGGTGACTACGGTCTACACGCACACTGGTTTGAAATGTTAGCTTTGAAGTGGCTCAGCCTGTGACGTTGCTGTTAAACTCCACCCATATCTTCTTGATGCGAGCTTTACTTTAGTCAAGATCGTTGTATGGAAATCGGTTGATAGAAAATGTGTATACGACGGAGATATGAACGGTGCATAAAAAAAACTGAAATTTCTGACTTTCGGCCAGGAAATGTGCGTTGCAATGCTATTTGGAGTTGTTGCACAAATTAAGTCATGAATATGTTGTAGTTGAGGCCCAATCATTGCTAGACTTTGCTGCAAATGGAATTTGTTCAATACAAACTGTTTAGAAAAGGGATGACTATTTAAAAAGTACATTTTAAAACACCTTTGAAAGGATTCTCAGTGCCTATTCTCACGGCCGTATCTCGATTAGACAAGACTATCGTATCACAAAGTGTGCTGACTTTAAGCTGTTTGTTACCCCAGGTTGAACTTTACTGTAAAAATGACATTAACGAAAGAAGAATTAAACTAATACATAGAACTTTTTCCAACCAAAATCCGCAAGCTAAATGCTAACATATATGTGAATTGTCTCGACGGGCTAACATAACTTGGCAGTGGTTTTACAGTAATTATAACCCGACAACTGGTTCTTTAACATACGGCGCAGCAACTCATAAAAACGGAGCATACAACAAAACTTACAGGCATATTTTCTCTCTGCTCTGTGGGAACGATCATTACTGGAGTTTAATTTGGGACCTTCTCTGCCTCTTCTTCTTCGTCTTAACTACACTTGCATCTCTCCCAGTAGACCTCAGTGCTGGGCTTGTTGTGGCACAGCGTGGTACTACACTGAAAGTGTGCTGGTCTAAATTCCGACTTGAAAAGTATTAAAAAATATATATTTTAACTTAAACAGGTTTTTGTATGTCTGAAATGTTCCTTCGGTGAATGTTGGTTAAAATTCTTAAAAATCTGCGGTATAGAATTGTCGAAGAATAAGCAGTGATATAACGCGGGAACGCTGTAACCCCGTTGTCCTTCCCATCACCATCTTCACTTGAAGTCTTTGAGTCCTTTACCTTCCCGCCGTCCATCATTTCTGCCTTTGAGCAGTCCTGGAGCGTTACACGAGGGTTAAGGAGTTAATTTCTATAATTGATTCTAAGTGTCGTATGACAGCTCCTTAGTCGCCGGCGTATAAGCAGCAGCCACCAGTGATTGATCGGCATGATCGATGGCCCAGTCGGGTGCATCCAGAGGGCGTCGCCGAGGGAGCGGGTTCACGCCGGGTGCTAATGACAAAAAGGACGTATGGCGCTCTCCCGCCGACGCCATTAGCCGCCGTCCTTAATGCTTACTCGGCTAACGCCGCGTCATTATTTTTACCTTTGGACTCTAACTTTAGAAGGTGGAATTGGCGCACGGGTAAGGGAACTGTGACAATTCGGAATGTGTCCAAAAGTTTCGTATGACTTTTAAGAATAAAGACGATTAGTCCTTGGGATGTGAAGAAACTCACCTCCCGGGCGCAAGCAAGTCACTGCACATTTGCACTTTTAGCGCACACATATTTTGACAGACAAGTCAAGAGGTGTCAAGGAAGCATGTTGAACGTGATGCATCTCGACTGAGAGACCAGCTTTGTATGTCAGGGAGGAGCCAAGTTTAGTCCGGGTTGTTAGTGAAGGTTTTGGAGAGTCTGTGCTGCAGGTACCCATGCACTTCCGTTGGATTTTCTTTTTGTTTGTAATGATATGAAAGCGTTTTGGGGTCAAGGTTTGTGGTATATTTATGGTTTAAATTACAGTGGTACCTTGACTTACGAAATTTGACCAATTTGACCAAGATTGTAACTGAATTTACTCCTTTATCAAATACATTTTCTCCATTAGGAATTTAAATGCCATTTACTTGTTTTTGTTTTTACCAAATAAAATTAACACTGTATTGTATAAAAACATAATAAAAGAACACAATAGTATAGCAATAGTATAGAAGATAAAACATGAACACTGATGTCATAAAATGCAATTGCTATAATATACGTTCGGGCAAAGCCGAAAGTCACAACAACTGTAGTGTTTAATGTGGGCCTTTAAGGGGTGTGGCTTAGTGGGTGACATAAGGAGTTGAAGTCTGGTGGGCCCAACGTGGCCGGTTAGTGTGCGTGGCAAAACATAATAAAACAGAATGTGAAGAAATAAACTGGTTTTAATCAAGTGTAATTAGTGTGCATTGGGACAAACAGAAAGTTTTGTGGGTTATGTTTGGTATGCTTTTTTTATTTCAACTTCTTTACTGTACAACAGTTGACTGAGACGGGGATTGGATTCTTTTACAGTGGGATGTCACATGGTCATTAATTCCCTCCATCCCATTCCCGCCACCTATTTGAGCGATTTCCCCCGTCACTGCCACCTTGGGCGGGGATCAGATTAGCCGCTCGCCAACTTGGCAGGCCCGGGCGACGGGGCATCGGCGACGCGTGTCCGCTCTGATATTTCCCTTCTATCTCCCGCCGGCCGATAATGCGAAGCGCGCCTAATGAAGCTATTGTGCGGCTGTCCGAAGCCATTGTCTTCCTGCCGCGACTTCCCCTTTCTTTCCCGGGCGACACATGCTCCCCTTGGTGATGAGCGCACCTGTAATGGCCACGTCGCTCCTCGTCTGTCCTCCCCGTTTTATCCGCCCGCTCAGCCGCCGCCTTATCGTTCTTCTCAATTCCGGACAGTTTTCCGCTATCTACATAGGCAATTTATTTTTGTTGTTTTCTTCCTTCCTCCGACGTGCTGTTTGGCTTTATCTTCATAGCGGAGATTGTTACAGTTTAGAGAGCTGACGGGAGATGAGCTAAATCAAACCAGTGCATTTGGAGGGAGCACTTAATAGGGCAATTTCTTGTCGGGCAAACTTCAAAATAGCTGTCGTTGGGACAAAAGTCCTTGATTTTCTCCAAAGCTCTGCATACATTGGCCAAATCTCCGCAAACTTTTGAATTGGGGCCATTTTCAAGTCTTGCCAGGCATTAATAGTCATGCCGGGTGGGAATTGACGGCCCCCAATCAGTTACATGATGAATGGCTGAGTTTGCGACTCGACCCGATCTTTGTGGTAAGTGAAAATCTGACAGCGACCATATGGAAAAAAAACAAAACACTTTTGTATATAGTTTCACCCCTCCCAAACTCTTAAAACATATTTTAAATCATTTAAACACAAACTTATTGAAACACACTTTTTTTAAAGGGGTCCTGAGCACCTGTTCTTACTCATTCAAACGGTTCTCCAAATAAGAGCCTAAGCGTGCTTCCTTCAAGCTATTTGTCACTTCAAGTTGAAGTTTATTTTAAAACTGACATAAAACAAAAAGGAGTTAAACATTTTAGTAGATCTAAAACCAAAATGTTCAGCTAAACTAGGGATGTCCCGATCCAACAAAAAATTGCTACTTTTAACGCACACACAAGGAGAATACAACAATACTGACAGGCTTTTCCCCTTTGTTTTAAATGTTTGTGAGCTGTCTTTTTCTCTCTCTTTGTTTTAAATGCTTTTTATCATGTAAAGCACATTGAGTGACCTTGTGTATGAAATGCGCTATATAAATAAATTTCCTTTGCTATCTTGGCAGCTTGAGAGGAAACGACTCCACTGTTTTTTGCGGTTTCTACTTCACGTAATACAGTAGGGAAAATTGAAACCTTACCGCTCGTAAAAAGCTGCTGCTCAGCTACCAGTCATTCATTGACTAAAACAATGCTGTTAACAAGCATGATCGTTCCTTCCACTCAAAAGGACACGTTTTCTTGGATCCAGAAAATGTATGCGAACATGACTTTAACATTTTAACATTGGAATAAAACAATCATACCACATCACGTGTGTGATCTAAGGTGCCGGTGTTTTACTGCTTATATTGAAAATGGCAAAGGAAACGAAAACGTGAATCCGTGTCTGACGCGCTCGTCACGGCTCGAACCCACGCCGATTTTTAAATGTCACATTCCACCGGAGATCTTACACTTTATTTGCGCTTGGAAATACACTAAATGGAAGCCTGTCTGTGTGTGTGTGTGTGTGTGTGTGTGTGTGTTTGTGTGACTGCCTTCTTTCATTTCCAATTTCACTGTGCAAACAGTATGCTTCCAGAGGAATATCACTTTCCTTGGATTTGAGCGCAAATTTCCCCTTTCATGCCAAGATTTCCCCGGCAAGCGAGAGTGACGTGCTCGCAGACGGCGCACAACGAGCGCACTCCCCCGTTCTCAGGAGCCTTTGATGCGCTGAGACAGGCTGACTCGCGTCATGGCCTCTCCCGCCAAATTAGCAATGGCACATGCGTAAAAATGCATATTCTTAAACGATTGCCACTGCCAGTTTGACCACAGGGATGGTCAAACTGGCAGTGTAATTTAATAATTACAAATTTATGTTTTGGTGTAATTTTCAGGTGTGGTGGTGGCACTTTCAAGATGCCAAAACGGGTTTGTGTGGCTTAACATTTTGGGTAAAAACTACTTTAAAAACATATACTGGTTCCATTATTATCACATCACGGAAGAGCAATCAAAACAACAAATACTCACTGTTGGGTGGAAACCTAGTTTGTCCAAAAATAATTTCATATCTTTTCAGAAATCGATACTATTGGTCTACACACACATCATCTGTTATTTTTTTGCATTATTAACCAATTTAAAGTGTTGAAAAGTCGCTCGAATGCTCAACTGTCTGAGAAGCTTCGTAAAACTCCGCCTCTTCCCTCACACTGTGAGAGGCGTGTGGCATTATGTCGTCTAAAGATTGAATGTGCTTTTTGTTTTGTTTTTGGGGACTAATGAGTGAAAATAGTTAATTACATTGTATATACATTTGCGTGAGCTTGTTTTGTTAAACATTGCCATTGATAGTCATATCCATTTTAACGGGGAGGGCTGGCAGTGAATGAGTATAAAGACAATCACACTGTGTAAAATGTACATCTCAAAGTTTTTTGTTGACTAAAACAGCTTTCTGTTACGTAAGATAAAAACTCGCAAAATTTAGAGACGTGCGTTTTTCATCGGACAACAATTCACATTTTTGAAAACGACACAAAACCATAAGTGCAAAACAAGCATTTGTGGTGTGTTCTATTTGTCAGGTGTGCCTTCCAGTGCTGAAGCCACGAGAGAAGCCTTGCACTATCGGGGAACAGCTGTCCGGCTCTAATCTTTTTATGAGCGATATGCTGTTTTTAATGAAAGCCCCTCGCAGCACTCGGCAATCAGTTCGCCATATCACGGCTTATATTTCATCCCGCTATTGTGATGTCATCACCGGACGCAGGCATCATACATAATTCCCCGCGCGTTATGACAAACTGCGGCCCCCGGGGGTCGGCGCTATATATGAATCGCCTTTTGGGCTCGTCATCAAGTCTGCCGCCATTTGTGGCTGGAATAATTGCCCGGCGGCATGTTGTAGGATTCGCTGGCATCAAATAACATATGGCACGCGGGCACCACATCGGCATAAACAGTGAGGTGGATCTGATAGTATTTCACACGGGTAATTTCAACAATAGGTTTGAGTAGAATAACAAAGCTAATCCGGGGGTGGGGTGGGGTGGGGTGGATCACTTTTGTTAGTTTTATTATTCAGCCCATGTTTTGTCCTCACAGCCCTTCCACATTTCTCAACAGATAAAATCGTGCTTGTATTTTTCACATTCAAAATAATTTCCCACAATGTCACATTTTCCACAAGAAAAAAATCCCATTCAAGTGAATGATACCAGCAAAAAAAGTTTCTTATCAAGTTACTCAAATAGTGGGATTGCATAAAATAGAGTTCTGTGGTAATCGTTAGTATTTTTTTGTTATCCTGCTAACAAAAATGAACGAAAGGCAAACGTAGGTAGAAGTTTCATTCGAATAGAACGCAAGAACTGATATACAGTGGGTACGGAAAGTTTTCAGACCCCTTTAAATTTTCACTTTTCACTCCAATTTTTTTATATTGCAGCCATTTGTTAAAATCATTAAATTCATTTTTTTCCTCAATGTACACACAGCATCCCCCATATTTACAATTTAAAAAAGCGTAATTATTAAAATTTTTGCTGATTTCTTAAAAAAGAAAATATCACTGAAATATCACACAGCCATAAGTATTCAGACCCTTTGCTGTGACACTCATATATTTAACTTGGGTGCTGTCCATTTCTTCTGATCATCCTTGAGATGATTATACACCTTCATTGGAGTCCAGCTGTGTTTGATTACACTGATTGGACTTGATTAGGAAAGCCACACCCCTGTCTATATAAGACCTTACAGCTCACAGTACTTGTCAGAGCAAATGAGAATCATGAGGTCAAAGGAACTGAGCTGAACTAGAGCTCAGAGACAGAATTGTGGCAAGGCGCAGATCTGGCCAAGCTTACAAAAAGATTTCTGCTGCACTTAAGGTTCCTAAGAGTACAGTGGCCTCCGTAATCCTGAAATGGAAGACGTTTGGGACGATCAGAACCCTTCCTAGAGCTGGCCGTCCGGAGCCTTGGTGAGAGAGGTAAAGAAGAACCCAAACATCACTGCAGCTGAGCTCCAGAGAAGCAGTCGGGAGATGGGAGAAAGTTCTACAAAGTTAACCATCACTGCAGCCCTCCACCAGTCGGGCTTTATGGCAGAGTGGCCCGATGGAACCCTCTCCTCAGTGCAAGACACATGAAAGCCCGCATGGAGTTTGCTAAAAAAAACACCTGAAGGACTCCAAGATCGTGAGAAATAAGATTCTCTGGTCTGATGAGACCAAGATCAAACTTTTTGGCCTTAATTTTAAGTGGCATGTGTGGAGAAAACCAGGCAACAGTGAAGCATGGTGGTGGGAGCATCATGCTGTGGGTGTTTTTTTCAGCTGCAGGGACAGGACGACATGTTGCAATCGAAGGAAAGATGAATGCGGCCAAGTACAGGGATATCCTGGACAAAAACCTTCTCCAGAGTGCTCAGGACCTCAGACTGGGCTGAAGGTTCACCTTCAAAAAAAGACAATGACCCTAAGCACACAGCTAAAATACCGAAGGAGTGGCTTCAGAACAACTCCGTGACTGTTTATGAATGGCCCAGCAATAGCCCTGACTTAAACCCAATTGAGCATCTCTGGAAAGACCTGAAAATGGTTGCCCACCAACGTTCACCATCCAACCTGACAGAACTGGAGAGGATCTGCTAGGAGGAATGGCAGATGATCCCCAAATCCAGGTGTGAAAAACTTGTAGCATCATTCCCAAAAAGACTCATGGCTGTATTAGCTCAAAAGGGTGCTTCCTCTAAATACTGAGCAAAGGGTCTGAATACTTATGGCTGTGTGATATTTCAGTTTTTCTTTTTTAGTAAATCTGCAAAAATTTCAACAATTGTTTTTTTTCTGTCAATATGGGGTGCTGTGTGTGCATTAACTTAAATTATTTTACCAAATGGCTGCAATATAGAAAAGAGTGGAAAATTTAAGGAGGTCTGAATACTTTCCGTACCCACTGTATACTGGTTAATTTAAATTCACCTAAATCTTTAGATTTTAAGATTATTTTATTGCTTAATATCCTTTGTGATCCTGGTTTGGAAAAAAAAATAAAAGTTTCATGAAGGCCAAGTTAGCAAGCTAGTGTCAACGTCTGCCTTCTTTGGTATATTTTCTGCCTTCTGTGATGAAGCCTGACTCTGTGCTAATGTGTTTTTGCATTTTTCAAACCTGCTTCGCTCGTGTTCATTTCCAGGATGAATTGAACAGGAATATTTCCAAGCTTTCTTTAGAACATTTTGGCTCTCTACTGTTACGCCTCCGCCATATTTTGATTCCAAAGGCATCCGCCAGTATTTTTTATTTTTTTGCCCTTTCGTATCATTTGGATACTTTTGATTTCCCATTTAAGCAGTTATGTTATTTGCATAGGAAGCTAACTGCGGTGATTAATTCCATTGGACGGTTCCAGGATGATTGCGTCTAGATATGGATGGGCTGTCGTTCTTGGAGATGCATGTGTGCTCATCTCGCAAAAAAAAAAAAAAAAAAAGTCTTTTGTTCCCCTCACGAGACTCAAATTGTCAGCGCCAAGCAACAACTTCGTTCCCAAGGGAGGAGCCTAAATACCCTGGGAATCAGGCATCATTTAGCCCGCCAGAGCCTTTCTCTCTGCCTGGCAATCAGTTCTTACCTTTTATGTTCCTCGTATGCGCTCCTTCCACCCTCAACAGTACAGTCGTTCAAACTTGTTCACGTCTCTTTGAGTTGACATCTGATCACATTTGAGCTTTTCTGACCCGCCTCTTTTTAGGTGTTTTTGTCTTTTATGTTCCCATCTGCACTCCATCCTTATCTTGTTCAGTGTTTCTCAGTCCACCTCGGTTCTGAAACACTTTTTGCTTTTAAATGCTCCTGTATATAGTCCTTCTTGCACTCCTTCTGCGCTTCAACTTGGTTCATCTTTAAGTTTTTTTCTCCAACCCACTCTAGTCCAGCACCTTTTTAGGGAGGTTCTGTCTTGTATCTTCCTGTATTGTGCTCACTGCTCCATCAACCTCACCATCTTGTTCGGTCCTCTTTGATTTCAGGTTGAATCTCATTCGTTCTCATTCCGACCACTCTAATGACACCAGTTTAGTATCAAATTGCAGAGGGTTTCATTTTATCTATGTTCCTCTATGCACTCCATCTTCTCAACTATACAATCTTGTTTGCTTCTCTTTGAATTCAGATTCTTATTCAGTCTTTATCTGATTTCCTCTAACAACGCCAGTTCAGGGTCTGTTTTTAAGGGTTTTTGGCTTTAATTTCTGTGTATGGACTCCTATCCTCTCTCAACTGTACAATCTTTTCGCTCCTTTAATGTCAGATTGAATCCGATTTGTTCTTTCTCCGATCACTCGACCCTCATCAGTCCAGCGCCTGAGAGGTTTTGCCTTTTATGTTACTGTATGCACTCCATCCTCAACTGTATTATCCTGTTGGATTCTCTATGATTTCAGAGAAAATCATTAATTTCCTCAATCTCAGATTGAATCTGGTTCAGTCTTTCTCATACCAGTTTAACCTCGCCAGTCCAGTCGTTTATTAGAGTTTCTGCCTTTAATCTTCCTGTATGCACTCCTTCCTCTCGCAACGGTACAGCCATTCGATCGTTGGCTTTGATGTGACGCCCTTCGCTGTCATCCAAAACTTACGCGGTGTATCCAACCTTGCCTCACGTTAGTTTGGAAGAAAGTGCTGGTGTAATACTTTTCCCCCCGAACGCGTCGCATTACAAGAATGAGCGAGCGCCGCCGCTGCCATCGGAATGCGATGACTCAATCCTTTGACAAGGCTGGCAGCGTGCTGAAAGAGGACACCGGCTGATGAGAAGCTGCCACTGCTCATTAATTCATCGGTGGGCCGGGCTGCGTTTCCGCCGTGACGAACGACGCGCAACTCAAAGGTTAAGGGCTGGATTGGCGTCGCATTGGTTGACGTTCTCTGGAAAAAACAGATGACACATTGATGAAGCCAATCTTTCGTCTTGATGCTAAACTTTCATTTAGCAATCGTGGTAAAAAAAAAAAATTATTTCTTTGCTGGTGATGCATTGGTCCATAAATGTCAGCATTCATTCTGCGGGACACTGTACCAAAAGGGTTATTTCAGGTGGGTGATGGTGTGGCGGTTTCTATAGTAACCATTGCAACACAAGCAGCATGTTCCCATAACAAAAGCCTTCTAATCACTACCAGTCTATGATTTATCCACAATGCAATGTGTTTTCATATTCAAGTACTGTATATGAATTTCAATTTCCAATTCTCTGGTCATCATTGCCAGCACATCACAAAAAATGAAGGCAAACATCTTGACCGGCCTGAGTCTTGTCAGCACTCAGGTCAAGGTTGATTGCTGTATATGTATTTCTACTGAATTGTTCCAGTTCTAATTTTGCGTTCTATAGTTATCATTATTGCCGTCATCAAGACAAGGTAGACACTGTCCTGACCGACCTGAGTCTGGGAGGCGCTCGCCCGAGGACGATGGCTGAGTTTTTATTTCTGTTGGCCTGTTCAAGTTATATATTTTGGGTCTTTGGTCAACAACCCCACAAAGAAGGCAATTGTCTTCACTGGCCTGAGTTTAGGTGGTGCTTGACCCGAACGTGAAGGGTTTTCATACTTCTGCCGACTGTTCTTATTTGTGGTCTATGGTCCTAATCGCCACAACGTCGTGAAAAAAAAAGTGGTTGTCATAATTCACCGACCGGGATCTAGTCAGAGCTTGTGCCAAGATCTATGGCTTGATTCCTATTTTTGCCGGTTCCAATTCCGGATTCTATTGTCATAATCACCACCATCCCAAAATAAAATGGAGATCATCTGGAATGACCTTAGTCCAGGTGGTGCTCGAGACGAGCGATGCCTCGATTCGTGTTGCTGCCAACCCATTCTAGTTCTAACTTCCGCTTCTATGGTAATCTTCGCCACCACCATCATTAAAAACCAGTGATCGTCTCAACGAGCCTAGGCGACACTCAAACCGACGCCAAGGGATGCGTTCGTACATCTTCGGGCCGGTTTGTTCTTTCTTCAGATCCTATTGTTATTACCATCACATCTCAGAAAACCAGCTATAGTCTTGACTGACCTCACTCTGGGGGGCGCTCGAGCCAAGAGCAATGGCTGGCCTCACATTATTGCTGGCCCATTCCAATTCTAATTTGCAGTTCTATGGTTATCTACTTGTTTGGACACATTGAATGCATTGCCATCATCTTATTTTAATGTTCAATATCATTTTTAAAATAAACATTCAACAAATAAGAACAGAAATAACAAAGGAGAAGGAAAAACAATAATACAGTGTGTTCACTGTACGTTAGATCCAAGGTCGCAGCATGGACACGAGAGCGTCCTCGGTCGCTTATCTCAGCCAAATCCTTGCATCGGAGGCGACAGAGAGAAAATGGCTGTATCCTATGTATGTACAGTGAGACACACACAGATACACACTCATCTCCTGGCGACGAGATAGAGATAACCCCACAAAGCACGCACACACACACACATACACACACATCATAAGTAGTTCACTTTATCAGCAGCAAAGGAGAGCTGGCAAGCCATCTCTTCGCCATTGTTAATCGCTCTCTCTCATCGTCATCAGTCTTTTTTTCCTCCTCCCTTTCCTCGCTCACTCTTTTCTTTGAAGCCTGCAATTTAATAACCTCAAGTGCTGTCAGAGGAGGCGTTGAAAAATGGCTTCTATAAAACATAACGGCCTTAATCAGAGTGTGCCAAGGATTCTCCCCGCCGCCGCTGATTTACCCCCCAACACGCACACCCTCTCCCCCACGATGATCCCCGCCTCTAATGAATTAATGTTGAAATATGCAGGGCCTCAGTAGTTATTAGATGCGCACAGCCAGGTGTGATTTAAGATGGCGGCCTTTTATAAGCAGCTGGATGGAGCAGGTTGGGCTCGACCCGACACCATCGTCTTGACCGACCCGAGTCTAGGCGATGCGCGAGCCGAGGGAGGGTCATTGCCGGCCCGTTGTGGTCTTGCTGCTTGTTTTCCGGTACACTCCAGACGCAATTTAAGCAGTAAGGTGTAGCTCGTCAGGCCGAGCAGGACAGCGATAGTCTTGACTGACCTGAGCCAAGTGTGATTCGCACGTCTGCCCGGCCCATTTCTGTCTTTTTGATTCTTTTGGAGTCTAGGCGGGTCACGAGCCACGTGTGATGACTTGTCTGCTGGCCTGTTGTTACCTTTCAGATTTTGGGGGTGCATTCAAGAGAGTATTTAACGTGGTGGCCTTTCAGAAGTGGTGGTGCGCGACCCGAATATGATTGCATGATTCATATTTCTCTCAGTCATTTTTCTGTGAGTTTTTGGGTACGCTGTAAACTTCATTCAAGTTGGTGGTCTATTGCAAGCGGCAAGATGGAGTGTGTTTGGCCCAGCTGGACAGCGCTCATCTTGACTGAGAAGAGGCTAGGCAGACCTTGATCTGAGGGTAACATTCTCAGTTCTTATGTGTGCTGACCCATTGTCATATTTAAAATTTTTACAGGCACATTCCAGACTTCCTTTTTGTACGTGGCAATATGGATCAGTTCGGGTCTTGCTGAACTGCAATCGTCTCTTGACCTGAGTTTTGGCAGCCGTCAAGCCAAGCTTGATGGCTTGGTTGGTATTTTTGCTGGCTCATTGTCATCTTTTTGGGTATGCTCAATCATAATGATTAACCTGAGTCTAGGTAGCGTGAGAGCTAAATGTGATGGCTTAGGTTGACTTCCAACCTGTTTGTCGTCCTTCTACTTGTTTTTGGTTGCGCTCTAACATTAGTTTAGGATGTTAACCGATTGTAAGTGGCAAGGTGAAATGTGTTGGGCCCGGCCGTACAGCAATTGTGTTGAGTGACTTGAGTCTAGGCAGTGCTCAAGGCTACGATAATGGCTTGGTTCTTTTGTCTACTGGCTCATTGTTCTTCTTACAAGCGGCAAGATGGAGCGGGTTGGGCCTGGCCTGAAACGATCGTCTTGACTGTATTGATTCTAGGTGGTGCTACAGCCAAGGGTGATTGCTTACTAAGTATTTCTATGTTGTTTTCTTTCTGATTGTTTTTGGCCATGCTCATGCATCAAGTGGAAACGTGGGCTGATAAGTTGAGATTTGTCCTATATCCTCCCCCTCTATGCAGCCCGGTTTGTGATGGGCGTTCATCATCACGCACTCCTGCCACGCCCTTTGGCCTGCAGTCGCATGGCCTCAACCCATTAAAGCTCGACTGTGACTGCAGTGTTGCATTATGATTAAAATGATGACTTCAACAGGGAGCATCTTTCTTCCAGCTATCAGCAGATTTTAAGATAGTTTGAAAGCAGTAAGTCGTTTCTAGTGGCTTTTATTTATTTTTAGACACCTTTTTTTTAATACGTGTACGGAGGTAGTTTTATTCATTCATTCATTTTCTGTACCGCTTCTCCTCACTAGGGTCGCGGCCATGCTGGAGCCTATTCCAGCTATCTTCAGGCGAGAGGCGGGGTACACACTGAACTGGTCGCCAGCCAATCGCGTGTAGTCTTTTTAAACATGAACATGTCCTGTCAGGGTTAGTACCGCTACCCAATATGTACTTCCTGTTGGAATTCACTTGCAGCCTGATTTGGCAGCAAACTAGTCAGGCCTGAAACAATACTGTAGGTGTTGACCATCAATAGCTTTTAGCATAAGCATTGTCTGTTCTGGAGAGAACTACTTAAAAAAGGGCATCCTCTTTGACTTTTGGATAGTGGTCTAATTTAACCTGACTAAATATGCATTTGCCATCCCTGTCATAGCTTTAAACATTGGCATTGCCTCTTGTGGTTAGAACTGCTACTAAAGATGTACTTCCTTTAGACCATTTGACTTCTTTTGCAACACTTTTAGACAGTGAAATCCACATAGTATTGTATTTCTACAATGCGTTATGCTTCCAGACGTAGCAACTGCATGACATCACGATTTTTTTGTATTTACAAAATTGTAACGGTCAAACATGGTCAAATAAATTCAAATGTCCAGAAGCAATAATAGTGTAATATGTCGGCAATAAGGGAACGAAACAGGCAGTTTAACTTACCAAACAAAATGGAGAAAATCTGTGAAGCTTGAGCACCGGCATAAACATCAGACATTTTGTTAAAGAGATGCATCAAAGTGTTCCTGTAACTTCCACCCAACATTTTTTGACAATGTTTCATTACTGTCGGGCGGCTCTGTAATCCATTTCCTTTGAGACGCCCCTGTGAAATCGTGATCACACAATTTAGTGGAGCTCTCGTCGCGCCGGCTATGATGGCAGCCGAAATTAATTAATAAATAAACACAGCATTTCTGCTTTTCATTAGCAGGTGGTAAAAATAGCTCTCATTATCACAGGTAAATTAACACTTTCATTTTTGTGTCAGAAAATTAATTGTATCCCTTAACAGCTATTCCCAGGAGGATGTTAAAGAAGAGAATGGGGAACGTAAAAAGAAGAGAAAAAACAACATTACAGACCACCAGGAGTGCTAATTGATGCTTTCAAAGCCTAGCGTCAGTGTTGCCATCTTTCTGCGCTGGTGTACGAGTGTCCCACAGTGACGGGCTGCAGGTAGAACTCCCCCATTACAAAATGTGCAGATGTCAAGTGTTGATCTAGACGCCCTCTTCATCTTCGCTTAACCATAAGGGCTGACCGCGGAAGGAACGGCGCAGTCTTTTTTAGCGAGACGACTGTATGATGTGTGGCATTTCTCCACGCTTAGTCGCCTGTCGGGTATGAATGTCGACTTCAAAAAAACACGACAAGTATGAGTCAACAAGCGAGGCGAGAGAGACAACAGAGTTCACGGAAACAAAGACGATCTGTATCGCAGTGGAAGATTTGATTATACTCATTAATCTGTCCAGCTGTTGTGTCGAGCACTAGCAAATTCGGAAATTTTAAGTGTTAAAGCATTTTTTCAATCACTAACATTAGGGGTGGATTAATGGGGAAAAAAATAACAATGGATTTTCATTTTTTTGATTGTCACCCACTGCACAAAATTGCCTCCCTTAAATAGACGCCTCCTTCAAGCACTAGGGTGATAACTGTAATAGTTTCTGGATGCTGTTGTTCACGCACGGACTTGAACTGCTAAACCCTTTTGAACTTGGATGCTAACCAAACCAGCAGCGCCTATTGAGGTCCATAAATAGTAATTCAGATGAATTTAAGTGCTTACCTCATGTTGCAAGCAAGTTCCCGTCTGTGACGGCTTCTGCAGCGATAATTACCGGTAGTGTTCCTGTTCCAGTAGAGTGACTGACTCCACAATGTTGTGGTTTCCGTGTTAGATAAATAAACATCCTCAAGATGAAGACTTCCTTTTGCCTTCAGATAAAAGGGTGGCAAGTGTTTTATTTCAGTTTGTATTTACTATTGTTCACACATGGAGACGAAAGAGTTAACTTCTGTGAACGTGTTTTAACTCTAAAACTCTTTAACCAAAGCAGCAGCACTTACCCAGGCACATAAGCAGTCTTCCAAATGAATCTGTGTAAGTATTACCAACTTTTAATGTCGGACTGCTTTCTATGTAGATAAGACTGGCTGACACTTTGAACTAATGGGAAAAGTGGATCAATTGTAGCCTCTAACACATTTGAAATGGGTTGCCTACCAAAACAGCAGCACCTACAGAGGTGCTCAAATGAAAGCATTTATTGTGTTGTAAACGACGTTAAGGCGGCATCTTTAACGGCGTCTGTGTCTTTAACGGCGGTGATTAGAGTTTCATTAGCCTCTGATGTGGCCGCTTCAATGTACTGTACAAAAGTTTAACATAAAGGTAGGTAAAGTTTGGCTTTTTACCTATATTAATTATGCTGCTAGCCAAAACAGCAGCACATACCGAGGCAGGCAAACTGTCTTTCAAACAAATGAGTATGTAAGTATGAGTATTACCAACGTGTAATATCTGCAGCCCCCAGTGCACATAACACTGACTCTCAAAACAACACAAAAACAATATCTCAAATAAATCAAAGCTGTGAGTTTAAAATATAATGTCCAAAGTCTTTCTAAATACAGCAGACTGCCTGAGGCATTTAACATAATGGTGACAGTCAGTAAATGTTACCTTTTTTTTGTATAAATGTCAAACACTGGAATTTTATAGGTAATTATACAAAAAAGAAATCAGTCATCAATGTGTTCGCTTTATACAAATAACACTTTTCCAGTTCCGGATTCTACTAAATTCACATGACCACAAGCCTCCACATCGGAGAGAATATTTGCCTGCTTTGCCGTGACACGGATGACACGGCGAGTTAATGTATCACTCCGTGCCCGTGGCCAACCCACTGATGAATACCACAGCATTAGCTGGGCCATTAGCACGTTGAAGCCGCCTGTAATGCCCGAGTGCTAGTGACACCTCTGGGTCCCCGCTCCACTTAAACGCCGCGTCAAACTGACGGGCCTGACACTCCAGGTGACGGCAATGCCACTGCGGCCGTGAGTGGAGACCTCCACGATAAGAGCGGTTTTGTCGGGCTGCCGTCGCCTGGAATGTGATCAGGCAGATTGTTGTCAAAGTATGGCGCGCACGGCCATGCATTCTAGCGCGGATCCGGGAAGGTTTCCACGGCCAACTTTTCTTTGGAATGTTTTGTGTTTTCTCTTAACCAAATAAAGAATAACTACAGGATTTCTAAAAAAATAGGTTAGCATTATTTATATTGTTTTGTAAGTAAATGTATTCTTTGAGTGGTGGTTGCTCCACAATATTATGTGCGTCCATGTTCATACGCAACTTTGTTTGCTCCGCCCAGTCTGTGGAATGACCACTCCTTCCAAAATGCCATTTTGTCATCACAACCAATCACTTGTCAGGGTTTTTCCAGGTCAAATAGAGATAGCGTTGGTATCATTCTGATAATTGGCACAGAAGCGTACACAGTGGCGGTCCTGGACGGAATGGCAACCTGTGCAACGCCCCTTGTCCCCCCCCCCCCAATGAATTAAGAAAAAAGTGGCAATTCAGAAATTCAATGTCTTCCTTTAACCTTAAACTCGAATATCCTAATATTACGACTTTATCAGAGGATAATGCAACTTTATTTTCGTGAGATTTTGACTTCTTAGCCCGACAAAATATTGCTTTTGTAAAGTTACTTTTTTGTTGTTGTTTTTTTTCCTCTCTGTTATCGTCCCTTTACTACTCTTTTCTTGAAAATGGGAAACTTTTTAATTCCCTTGGCATTTTACCTTTACCTCTAAATGGTTTCTTGGACCCAAAAAGATTTGAGACCCCCTGCCGTACTGTGCCATACTGAACTGAACTGGACTACTTGAGGGAAGTCACTTTCCACATACCAGTCGTCGGATTATAGCAGACGCCATGAAGTGCTTCTTACCCTCAACTCGATGTACTTCCTACTCCCAGGTAATGGCAAATGTGGCCATTTGATGAGCTAAGTTTGGCCACAGAGCCCTAATGGCCGCATTAAAAGAGGAGAGCAGCGGAATGATGGCCGCACATCCGTCATTTTAATCACCCGTTTCATTATTCAGTGGACGGCCGCCACCTGCTCATACATGAAGGCTGTCAATGGCGATGAGACGTCTTCAAGTCCAGTTTGAGCTCAGGCCTCATTTTTCTTTTTTTCTTTCTTTTCTTTTTTTTTTTTTTTTCGTAAGAGGAAATTAATTGCATCCCCGTTGGTCCGATTTATCTTTGGAGATGAGATCATTATTTTGTCTTGTTCAAGTTGCGTCATTGATGAAAATCCCAAGAAGGAATTTTCATGAGAGGTTGAAGGGTGCGGCCATTTTACGATCTGTTATGGTTCATTGCAGTCCTAGTCGAAGCAGAGGGAGAAGGTACGGGACAAGGAGCCCGCGCTGATACGAAATAGCTTGCCACCTAAATGGGTTGCTGTAGAAACCAAAAGTGGAAATAAATGACCATTTCCAACTGAACATATAATGCTTGTACTGCATATAGCAATAGACATATAAAATAAGGTGGGGGGTTATTCTAGTCAAAACTGGTTTTCAATTATTCTTTCTTTGATACAAACCTTAAAATTCGGAACAATCAAACATCGTTTTAGCCCTCCCCTACTTCTGTTGTAGTTCAATATCCGGTTGAAGCATGGAGAAGGTACAGGACCAGTCGCAAGTGCTAATATGATACACGCACACACACGATAAGAGAGAATAAGATGTCAGCAGCCCGTGTTTGTGCGTCCTCTACATTCTTCACTTTAGCACAGAGGGAACAATGCGTCTCGTGTGGCAGGTGGCCATAGTTCATAATGTGCTGATGCTGACCGAGTGTCACTTTGATCCATGGCGTCGGCGGAGCGAGGGGGGGACGCTGCCGCCGTCGCCGCGAGCCATGCATGCTAAAGCGAGCGCTCCTGCGGGGGAAGCCGGCAGACGCGATACAGACGAGGGCCGCCGCGGCGGGTCTGATGGCGGGTAAGGAAGGCGGCGGCGGTGGCGGGGATGGGAGGTTTTAGAAGAGGAGAGCAGATGTCGCGCTTATTTGTCTGCAAGGACCTTAAGCTGTGGAGACTATCTCCTGGTTATGTTTTTAGGTGTGCCTCGTTATAGTTGTGGAAATGAACATATAAAAACATGTACTCAAGCAGTGTTTGTATTCCAAATCCTGTGTTGGGACTACTAGGGATTGATGAAACCTAAGAGGTTTTGTCAGTTAATCTTCAATAGATCTAAATGAGTTTTTGATAGAGCCAGATTCCTTTTGGTTTTGAGAAAGACCAGACAAGTATGTAATCATTCCACGGAAAAACGAACGCTATCGTCGACCCGTATGGAGGGGGAAAAAAAAAAAAAAAAAAAAAAAAAAAGAATCCTGTACATTTTAAATGATGGACAATTGGAATCACATGAAAAAACAAGATCCCTGTTTGTTTTTGAATGACTCGTGTCACAATTTGACACAAGTTGCAGGTAGTTGGCAAGATGCATATTCCTTGTCTGTGGTTCTACAGGACTTTCAACTGGTGTTTTTAAAACCAGGCAACAAAAAAATAGTTTACGTTTTAATTAAATGAGGATGGCACTTCAAACCACGTGAAGCAGCACGACTCCTGCTGATTTTGATCCTGTTGAATGATACCTGACCAGAAAGTCTTTTGTTCCTTGTCAGCAGTATACTGGACCAAAAGCCTTCAACCACTGTTCTTCAGTGCCCAGTCAAAAACAAGAATCTTATACATTTTAAATGAAGATCGGCCCAAGCTCTTGAAACCACATAAAAAAAATCAAGAATGGTTTTGAGTAAAAAAAAAAAACCACATTTATCAAATGTGGCAAGAAGACAGTCTTCTGTTCCGTTTCAGTGCTCTACTGGACCAACAGCCTTCGACCACTCTTATTCAAACACCTATAAAAAAAAAATATATATATATATATATATATATATATATATATATATATATATATATATTTATAAATTTGCTATACAAATGGCCACAAGCTAATGAAACCACATTTAAAAAGCAAGAATCCTACTCATTTGGAATAATACCTGCCTATGTGGCCAGAACCACCGGCCTTCAAACCCGATTTCGATTTGAACAAAACCTGATGCAATTACTTTCAAGTCTTGTAAGAGCGGTGTACTCTTGTGCGTGGTGTGTGATGCCGTTGCATCTGAAATCAAGTTGGCATGGATGTGTACATCGTTGTTTACGCACGCACACACCTCGAGGCAGGTTGTGCAGTTGACGGTGAGCGTGATCAAAGCGCAGCTTCGCACACACGTATGCACACGTACACACACACGTCCTATTTCCATATTCAACAAACTGTCACGTACACAAGCACGCTCCTTTGCGTTTGTTTGTTTGAAAGGCGCACGCATTGTGACACGGTGACAACATATTCATGTCACCTAAACAATGCATGTGATAGAACAGCATGTCGGCTGCTGTGAGAGGATGTTCGCTCAGTGAAGTTAACAGCGTTTAAAGGTGGCAAAACGCCGTCGTTTGTCAGCGAGACGTCGCTCCGCATCATTGTTCGTATTGGAGGAAGACGCGCAAAACGTGACGTCGGACAAGCGCGGAAACATCAGGGGAATGTTCCGGGACTGCCGGCGGTCCGCAATACCGCACTTTACCTCTTCCTCCTCCTCGATTTATCGCACGGGGAAGAAGAAAAAGCACCCCCAGCGCCAGGCGATCTGTCATCTCAACATTATCGGCCAAACACAGCGCCTTCCATACGGCGCTACAAGGGCTGGGCCAAATTGCTATTTTTATGGGACATGATAAAGGAAATGCTTCCTTATGTTTGCTTTTTTTTTTTTATTTGTATCCACCCCCCCCCCCCCCCCCCCCCCCCCCCCCCCCCACACAACTTCCCCTGATGTTGGTGCCGTGATTCACTATGCTCGAAGGCATTTGGCACTCTGTGACGCTCGCTGGGGGAGGGCGCCAAGTGGACAAATATATGTATTTTGTGTTAAACGATGCATATCAAGTAGACGTTTCGGGAAATGTATTTATTTATATCCACTGTTTATGAACTGAGATAAATACATTTCCTGATGCTGTTTCAAATAATTTAAGCATATCACTATCCGTGATGTCTGCTCGCTAGAAGCTGAGCTTTACTGTTGGTGAAAAAGGCACTTCATGTTGAAAGAGTAATAGAAATTACAATGCCAAGACGGCCTTTGCACAACGTGGTACTTGGGCCTGAATCATAATAGGAGTAATAATATAGGGGGGAGAAAATGAAAGACGTTTGACTGCGACAAATACCAAGAATTATAAATCTACCAATAGCACTGAATCGTTCCCTAGCAGAGGTAACTGATCATTTTAGCTCTCGGAGCGCTAGTGATCAAGTTGTACACGGTACAAACTAAGCAAGAGCAAAAAAAACACAAAATGAAATGCAAATAGCCAACGCTATTACCAAGGGCCGTCTGCAAAGCTGGTGTTGACTTCATCTGTCGGTTTTTTTATTCCCCCGCCTCTTCCTTCTCTTCCTCTTCTTCTTGTCATTCCCGCTCCTTCAATCTTTCCCTCGGCGTGCCTGACAGGCAAACTGACAGGCCCTCAAACCCTTGGCAAGAAAGCAAGCGCTAATGAAGTCATTGCCGGACTGTAATTTCCTTGAGAAGTTGAAGAAAAAAAAAAACACACGAAAAGGTTACCAAGACCTTTTCTGTGTCAGAATTACCATGTGTCATGAATATTAATGCGCTTAATGAAGACAACCTTTGCTTCATCAAGAATGTTCCGGTAGCAGGTGCCAAGCTGATAAACTTACTCCCTGATGGCTGTTTGATTTCATTTTATTTTAACTTTCATTTTTATGTCAGATCATCAAGAGTCGGTGATTAAAATCTTGTCTGATGTCTTGAATATGCTTAATTTTCTACAGTTTTACATGTCCTTGGCTTTATATTTCATACCTGCTGACTGCTGCGGTCAACCGAACCCGGAAGAATTCTACATTCTTTTTTTTTTTTTTTTTTATGAGGAGAAACTTTTCACATGGTCCTGTTAATGTTTAGTAAGATCAGATCTTTTCTCGGAATCAACCACTTGGGTCACCATGCGGAAAAATGGGTAAAAAGCACAATACGGTTTGCATTTCACTCCGAGAGACCGAAAAAATTGCTGCATCAGAGCCATAGAAAAGATTCTGAATCCACCCTTGCCTTTAACGCCAAGGTGGGATATTGCTGTGTCCATTTCACTCTTGAGATGTCGTGATTTCGCCCTTTCTTTTCACGTAAAAACCCTCCGTGCGCTCTTTCACATGGCCTCCGGCAATCTGATAATTGGCAAAGACGCAATAGCCGCTTTCACACAGAGATGCCACCAAATCACTGCGTCAGAGCTCTAACACAAGATCCAACATGTCCTCCTTTGTCTTTAATGCTTTTTAACACAGAGATCACGTCACATAAGTAACAGAAGATCCGGCTTGGTTCGGGTCCACCTTTGCCTTTCGTGCAAAACCCTGAGAGGCAGGATATGGCCGTTAGCGCTTTTACACAGACACGTGGCATCATCCCGTGATCAGATAATCGGTCAAGATTATGGCTGTAACGGTACAGTGTTGAAATGGCAAACCACATAACTGCGAGTTTGTGCCAGTACTACCAAACGTAATATGTCATCGTCATTCTATGATCACTATTTATTTATTGTTGTTGTTGTTATTATTTTTACGGGAGCCTAAATTTAAGATAACTTATTCAGACCGGAGTGAGCAAACTGTGGCTAAAACAGGTGCGTCTTTGGGTCAAGACGGAAAATTGCCGGGTCAACTTCGACCCCTCCTTCCGTGTCAGTTCCCTTTATACAGACCAGCTGAACTTAAAAACATGTCAAAATCTCCGCTTTTCCAGGCTGTGTGAAAATAAAGTTGCATAAGTGTCATCTGTGAAGCTTTTGATGTTTCTGCATGTTGGCTCAGCTGTCCCTGCGCTCCTCCTCGTTTGTCCTCTTCCTCCACTAGCTGCCTGTTATTCCTCTTGCGTAATAGAGATGCTGAAACATTGACAGAACTCATTTACTGCAAGATTATTACATCCCCACACATGCTCGCACTGGAGGCACGCTCAAAGAATGCAATTTGAGGAGCCTTTCCAATTGTTCTTTTGTTTGTATGCAGCCTTCCCTGATGCTGGGTCCTTGTGAGAGTGAGCATCTGCTTCCTAAAATGGGATGGCTTCTCTTATTAGGCTGCCAAATCACACTAAATCAGGGAATCCCAAATTGTGGTGCGAGCACCCCATTGGGTGTGTGACTGCGTTCCGAGGGATGCGCAACTTGCAAAGTGTAATAGCAGTCTGGTATAATAATTATTGAAAGATTATGAGATGTTTTTTATTTATTTTTTTACATATATCTATCTCTGTCAGGATGTTTAAACGTGCGTGTTGGGAAAGGGTAAAAAATATTCTATTGATCATCAAATTCTGGAAAAAGCTCTATTTCGAAAATCAGCTGCCTGCGCCTCTGCACGTGTCAAGGCGCTCATCTCGGCCGTGACAGTCTTTGGAGTGCTTCATTGTATAGGGGGCAATTCATGAATATATGTCAGATAAACTTAGCTTAGCAAATAAGACAATGAAGCCTTCAAAACTACAAAAAAAATAAAATGCTTATTACCTTGTTTCCATTTCCAACATCCTATCTTTATGAAGCAAAGATTTCTGCAATGACGGTGACGGAAACAAAATTACTGGGTAGACTGGACAAAAGTAACACACTTCAGGTGTCATTGCCGCTCATTACCCCAAGTTGGGACATGCTCGTTGAAGAGAAATAGGCACACTCTCATGAATTACAACTATATTTAGCATCATGGTCATTTCTATGTTCAATTAAATTTTTTTTTTTTTCTATGCTGGTCTGTCAAAATATCGCTTTACTGTACGTGTAATCCCTCCGCACTGCAGAAGAGGTCGGGGGGCCTCTGACCTAGATGACACTCGTAGCCAAGCGAAGGGGTGCGTAAGTGCTGCCCCGGGGATGCGTGAGATCAAGCATAATGCGGTCTATATACGGCTTGGGAGAAGGGGCTGCGCTATGTCTGTCTAGCTGTTGAAAGGGGGTGCGAGGCTTTAAATGTTTTGGGAAATTCCCTCCAGGGGGGGGTGCGAAATAAAGTTTTATTTTTTTTTTTAATGGCTATCGGGTCAAATATCAAATATATCTATCTATCGGCTATCGGGTCAAATATCAAATATATAAACATTTTCACGGTGTGTGTGTATGTGTATGTGTGAGTGAAGTGGGGGTTCGCCATCTCTGTCGGAATGCTGAAAATGGAGTCTATAGCTTTAGAAGTTTTGGGAAAGACCATCTAGATAACACTTGTAGCCATTGTATGGGTGTCAAGGGGGTGTGTGATATGCAATTTTCACCCCAACCCCAGCCCCCATAGGGTGTATGTGAGTGAAGGAGGGGGGTGCGCCAACTCTGTCGGGATGTTGAGATGGGTTGTGGGCTTTCAAATATTTTGGTAAAGCAGCAGAGTCCAGCCAAACAACCACCTGAGGATCTTGTTTTATCTGTCATTCCTGCTGCATAGTGCGGAAGTTGGTCCATCCTCTTGAGACAAAGGACCACACGCACACACACACACACACACACACGTAGACGAGAGCTGTGAGGTGCGCTGTCATGCACCTCTCATTAATTCCGAGCTGTCAGCGCTCTCCCCCCTACCGTATCGGCCCCCGGAAAGGTGACAGCTTTCCGATGACTGACAAAGGCTCTTTAGGTGATACCGAGGATCCCGCCGCAGCAAACGCCGGCTTGTGTAAAGTGCCCCTCAAATGTCAATTTTGCCGCCGGGAGACGCGCACGCCCACGGAAAAAAAAAGGAACTTAAAAAAAAATAATAAATAAAATAAAATAAAAAACTGAGGACCGCTCTCAAGTCGTCAAGCATGTGTGACATCCCGAGGCAGCGAGCGTCACTGCGGCATCAGCTCTTAAAGCTTTTAACATCCGAGAGAGGTGGCGTTGTTTGACAGTGCTATTGGTGGATGCTATTGTTGAGTGTCATTTTTTTTTTTTCTCCACACTCCCCAAGTGCTTTGGATTCGCTTGTTTTTTTTTCTTGTTTTTTTACTAAAAGATGTATAAAACAGAGGCAAACTTTCCCTCTATGTCCGTTCAGCTGTCAAGGTGACAGCGAGCCATTTTTCAGTGTCAGGTGGTGCCAGTCGGGACTGGGTCAGGTAGAAAGAAAATATCGTATTGTGTTGTTTGGCTCGTATTGACATCTCTCGGGTGTCAGTGATGATTTTGTTACCTGAGCTGCTGAGGATTTCTACTCTTGGAAAAACTCTGCTTCAACTGAATGACAAACTCTAACCATATAAAAAAAAAACACCATGCTCCAGGAGCTTGTTTGAACTTGAATTTTGTTCCAATTAATTGTCCCTATAAGAAACTGCAATAACAGAATGAACCATTGCAGGGATTGAATTGAACTTTAGTCATCAAGGAAGTCGTGTTTTATGGTAATGGTTCATTATTGGCCCCAGTACAAGCGGACAGTAATACTGAAAAAGGACATTTTTATATTTTTCTGTTCTGTCGTTTTTCTCTCTCCGTCTTCTCTCAAACCTTGTTCTGTCCGACTGCATTTTCCAATCAATATCTGTCACAATATGAATAACCACAGAGTGACAATATCAAACAGATATTTACAGAGCCTCCATTCAGCATCATCGAGCAGACAGACAGGACAGGATCAGGGGGTGGGGGGAAAGAGAAATGGAATTATCAGCAAAATGTCATGTTTTGCCTTGTGCCCATGTTGGCATCCTGGTACAAATAAAGCCTGAATTGGTTCGTTTTTGTCATAATCCTGCTAACTAACCCAATACCTACAGTACGTACTGTTGAAAAGGGACCAACATCACCCAAATTTCATGGGTTCTTCATTGGCACACATGCCACCCCAGTAAAAAGATTTTTTTGAAATATGTGTTATAGTTTAGCTGTATGCCCATTGACTGACTGATATTAAAGACCACCCAAAATGATTAAATCTCTGTTTTTCCAGTACTCCTGCTAACTGCATTGTTTCAGTGTTGGCAAAATTCTGTTCCATAGCTCGTTAACAAAACAAACTCGAACTTCCATTGAAAAGGGATCCATTTAAAAAAAACAAAAAAAACAAAAAAAAACATGGGTCCTTCCTTGGCCAACCAAATACAAACATTTGGAAATCTGTGTTAAGTTTTCAATACTCATGCTTATTAACTGTCAAAAAGGGACCACCTTCACCCAAAGGTCATGGGTTCTTCTTTGGACGCAAATGTCCAATTTCGTTTTATAGTTTTGCTGTAGTCCTCATAGCTAGTTCACTAACTAACAAACTAACCTTAAAGGGACAACCTTCTCTCAAAATGTGAGTTCTTCCTTGGCCCATGAGCCACACCGCTACAAAAATGTTGACTTCGTAATCCCAATGGCCAGCTCACTATCAAGTCAACCAACGAACGTGATTGTTATGCTACACATAGTTTTGGGTGGGAATGTTTTGGCACAACACGTTTAGTATTCAGCGGGTCTCCTTCAAAAGCTGCTTTAGTATTGTTTTTTTGGTTTTTTTTGTCTATGTTGGTTGCTCCTATTTCTTTGTTGGTGTAATGGTGAATATTGCTGCAATGACAATCTAATTTTCCTCACAATTGTCTACCTCTTTCCTTCCTTCCTTCCTTTCGTGTAAACAGACATTGTGTGACCGTCAACACCCGGCGCACCTCCATCGCTGAGGTTGCAACCTCAACTACAGTAAGCATATTAAACTTTTTCTTTGTTGCTGAGTGATGATAATAGAAATCCTCTTTTAGTTTGAAACACTTGGGCAGATTGAAAATGGAGCACAATGGCGGAATTAATTCGGCAACTTACTCCAAAAGTTCACGGCGCGTGAACGCTTTAATATGCGTGGCCTTCACCTTTACAGGCTCGTAAAAACACGCCCTGTTGTGCCTAATTCTTTTATAATATGTAATTTATTAAGAGCAGTGTATGTTAATCAGAGCCTATGTGGGCGAGGTTTAAAAAAAAAAAAAAAAAAAAAAAAGTGTGGCCACGGAAAGGTCAATAATATTGTTTAATGCGGCTTTAATGATTTGCATTTTTTAACGCGGATTTTACATGGTTATTTGCAGCCAATAAAACCAGGCTGCCTCTTGTTAATCTCTTGTGAAATATAGTTATATTCAAGGCAGACCTGAATTAATGCACATTCACATATGATGTTCTACTGTTTCTTTCCACAATAAAATGTCTTCATTGAGCTGGAATTTCAAAATAAGTGCGTTTCTACTTGCACTCGAGGTACACTTGCACAATCTAATAAGGTCCAATACAAAAAAAAAATATAATAATAATAATCATTTTGTCTCCTGTTTAGACTGATGTGCTATGGTAAAGAGGGACAAAATAATGACATCATCGGCCAAGGGCAGCGGTCATCATGCCCCACCCCTGACAAGCGGCAGCACCTGGTAAGTGAGATGAGGACATTTCTTATGACGACAAGCTTAATTCTCAAACACACACACACACACACACACACACATACAAACACACTTTTTTCTTGGGGTGGAAAAAACTGCTGTGTTCACTTATACTGTGTGTGTGGACGCACACAATTTTTCGTGTAAGTCTATGTGTGTGTGTTTGTGTGTGTGCAAAAAATAAATGTTGCTTGTTAAATGGCATAGTGCACTACCGGCTCATCATCTAAAAGATGTTTGCCACAGAATAAACTATTTGATGACAATATTTGTGTTTAGACAACATTATGCAAAAAGCTTGTTTGGCTCTTCAAATATCCACAACCACTCTATGTGAAATGTTCTGCAAATAGTCATCAGTAATCAAAGGAGAAATTGATTAAGACTCAATGAGAGTAAGCAGTAAAAAAAAAAAAAAAAATGATGTTATCACTTAGTCTTGTTCAGATTGAAAGCGTCATCAGTGAGCGTCTCCTTGAGTGCACATGACATCACGCTCATTTCGCTGGTGGCTACATTGACTGATGTGTGATATGATGACTCCGTTTCTCTCCCTCCCTTTTTTTTTTTTTTTTTTTTTTTTTTTTTTTTTTGACGCCTTTGAAGGCTTGCCCGTTTGTGAAGTTTAGTGACGGGCATGCCAGCGAGCGCTTTAGCGAGATAAGTCGTTTGACACGCGCACATCACAGCCCGCCCGCCACATCTTGTGTGTCCACGTCGGGTGCTTTTTTTTCCCACTTTTCAGCTGTCACAACTGACGCTGACGCGCTCTGAAAAGCTGTCAAAACTAAAAATACTGTTAAATTGATCTCGGGGCGCGTTTTAAATAAAAAAAAATAATTTGCTATTTAAGAAGCAAAAAGAATTCCCCCTTTTTAGCACAGCATTGTTGATTAGAGCAATTAGATGTATCCTCCAGAGTGAAGGCCGCATTGAAGCCACAGTCATTGAACGCAACACGACAGCTGTTCCAACTGACAGGCTGGTTTGTCGTTTTGAGACGTTAACACACACCAGACACATACACACACTTTAGCGTGCATTTGCAAAAACATTCCATTTTTATTAATTTTAATATGGTGAGGTAGTTGGTTTAAATGTGCAAGTGTGTGCATGTGTGCGCTGCATTTACAGTGCTCTGAATAACTATTTGCCTCATATAAAACATTTTTTTACTTAGTTTCCCCACTTTGTTCATCCAAGCAAATGTTAATAATAGATAAAGATCACCCAAGTAAACATAAAATGCAGTTTTAAAATATAGTTTTAAAATTATTTGTATTTTTTTTGTAACTATTCAAAGCTCTCTTGTCCTGTGTAAAATAAATGAATAATAAATTTTAACAAATGCCCCCAAAGCTAATAACTGGTTGGGCCACCCTCAGCAGAAATGACTTGAAAGCAAGCGATTTCTTTTACTGGCAATGAGTCTTCAGATCTCTGTGGAGATATTTTGGCCTGCTCTTCCTTCCAAAACTGTTTGAATTCAGGAACACGGGAGGCTTTTCGAGCATGAACAGCATTGTTCGGCATTTCAATCGGATTCAAGTCCAGACTTTGACGAGCCACTCTTAAACCTTCACTTTTTTTTTTTTTTTTTTTTTTTTTTTAAGCCATTCAGAAGTTGACTTGCTAGTGTGTTTTGGATCTTTGTCATGCTGCAGAACCAAAGTGCGCTTCAGCTTGAGGACACGGACTGATGGCCGAATATTCTTCTTGAAGATGTTCTGGTAAAGAGCAGAACTGATGGTTTCATCAATAATAGCAAGCCGTCCAGGTCCTGAAGGAGCAAAGCAGCTCCTGTTTATGTGCACTTAGGCGCACACTTTCTCACACACACACACACACACACACACACAGAGTAGAACATCATAAGGAAATGTGTGCGTGTCCAGTATTTAAGTGCTATGTAGGATTGCGCTAATTGGACCATGTCTTTTCTAAACATAAAAAGACTGTTAAACATCAGCCAATTAAAGCAGTGCTAGCGTGTTTAACTGTCACAAATAATGACAAAACACTCAGATTGGGAAAAAATATCTTCCATTCTGTACATACTCTACTGTATACATATTTTTTTCTTTTTTAGAGAGAACCTTTCTCTAATTGGTGTCCATGAAAGTGAAAGCATGATTGGACACAATTATTTTTGTGTGTGCAGTAAACGGGACATGAGCTTTTGTATATACATAGCAAATAGGACTTCTCATTAAAAATCCAGTCTATTGTATGTTAGCCTTTCTTGGCATTTCTGCTGTTTCACATACACACTCAAACACGAACCCCCCTGGCCAAATATCCCCCCACCCTATTCCCCTTATGTGTGACCACTTGTCACGGGATGTTTATGGTCCATTGTTTGTGGTGTTGATGATCACTGTCACTGGCTGCTTCCATTCCCAATAACTCCTCTGATGGATGATACAACCCCCCCGCCTCCCCACACACACACACTCAATCCCCCACTCAGACTCGCGTCCTTGACCACTTGGGCCGTGAATGAGGGCAGCCTTTGAGTTTAAATATCCTTTATCCAGCGATTTCCATCCAATTTCACATAGTTGGTCCCAAGATTATTTTTTTTTTGGACTAATAATAATAAATCTTTGTTCATCGATCTATTAACAATTATAAGAACTTCCACTAACACTGCACAATATCATTTTGGTATACTGTACATACTTTTTGATTCAAACAACCACACAGAGCTGTTCTGTAAATTGCGGCATCTAGGGAAGATGCATTTTCGGGGTGTAGGCATAGCTAGCTCGCTAGCTGAACGCTATAGAAATGGGCCTATTAATAATAACTAGTTGACTCCTAAGCGCACCGGATAACCACTGATGTGAACGAGGAAACTCAAGTTCTTACAGTATATAACGGGGGGGGGAGACTCATACCAGACTGCAAGTGCGTTTAGTCCACGCTCAATATATTCGGAAAACTGTAATTATGAAGAGCAGTTTGAGACTTGATCTACACACTTCAGTACAACATACTGTAGTTCTCTTTCTTTGCCCATGTTTTCAGCAATTCTCATATAACGTATAATGTATTTATCAACAAATCTCTGAAATCACTTTACAGTGTCTTTAAATCTTGCGCATCATGGGAGGGCGGTGACACTTTGCAAATCCCTGGTCTGTCACCTCTAATCTAAAGCAAAGCAAATTAATGTATATAGCGCATTTCATATACAAGGTAACTCGATGTGCGTTACATGATTAAAATCATTTAAAATCAAAGAAAAAAACAAAAATCTAGTATAATTTGATATATTTAACGCGCTATGCATCAATTTCAAAATCTTTCAAACACACTCCCTTCAACATCTTCACAGGGTTGTCGTACCCCCTCTAACCCACGCGCACCCTCGAGATAGGTCTGTGCACCTCTAACGTTCCATATATAGATCGTATTTAACACACTATGCCATCCTTTCCCAAACTTTAAAAGTCATGCAGCCCCTTCAAGGTCCTGACAAATTTGGTGCACCCCACCCCCCGCCCACTTGCAGACACATTCACATGGGAATTGTGTCACTTGAAGCATGGTGTGTAAATGCAGTTTTAGAAGGAGAATTGAAGTGCTAGTTAAAGGAGATGTCTTATCAGCGGGGACTTGCAGTAGATCCCCAAACGCTGCCCCCCTTCGACAAGCGGGGGTGCGCCCGGTGAATCCTTAAGCAGCCGCGGCCGATCATAATTGTATTTCATAACTGTCACCGGACGGGAGGTGACGAGAAAGCTATTTGTGTCACTCCGCCGTCTCCGTCTCGCTTCTCAATAAAACTCCAATCAGCAGGCAGATTGTTAGCACTGTGCCGCCGAGATTATTAAAAAATCCAAATGCGGGAGTTTACGGGTGACAATTAACGGGCAGAGGCTTGATTAATAAAGTTGCCTCGGCGGCGTGTCGAAAGCCGGGAGGAGGATCCAACACGCGACCGGTTGTCACGGGAGACAGCCATGTCATTCTTTTTGATTAATGGCGCATCATGACCCAGCCCCGAATCCGCCTTCTTCTTTTTCTTCTTCTTCTTTTCCTTTTCCTTCTTCTACTACTACTTTCCTCATTCTCACCTCCAATCGGGTAAAAATAGACCCATTGGATCCAGAGGTGTGTTTTTGCCATAGAAATGGATAAGAAATGTGGAGAAAGACTGAGAAACTGAATTTTCTCTGTCGCGGCGCGTCACCTCGCTAACCTTGTCACTATGTTGAGTCAGCTGTGATTAATTAGCACAGTGAGACGTTGCAATTGGGTCAGGGATGTTTGTGTGTGTGTCAAAATTTTGGGCAAAATGTTAATTACGCTTGCGACTGACAATCATTCCGGGTGATCAGTTAATTTGCCATTTAATCATTGCAACGGCAGGAATCTAAGAAATGTCACAAAAGTCCTGACAGATGTTGGATGTAATCAGCCATCTTTGGATGACTTTTTTGCAATCAAATGTTTTTGTTTTTTTTAATTATATAAAGCAGGCACTTTTTCAAAAGTACCATAAATCCTCTTTGGTCCAACACATTTCAAAAGAAATGTACTATAGTAAATGCAAACAGAAATAAATAATCCATTCCATTTCGTACTATAGTAAATGCAAAGAGAAATAATCCATTCCATTTCAACTTTGGCCATCGTAAGCTTTATTTACCATAGAGGCAATTGTCTTGACATTCATGGTTGTCATGCAAATGTAACAAAAAATAATAATAATAAATAAATTACATTAATAGATGATCAATACTAAGACTATTAACAAAAAATAACTCATTATTAGTTAGTACTTTGTATTAAATATGCAGAAAATAATTTAGAAAGACGAGCAAAGGCAAGTGATTTCATTTTTTTAAATGCTTATGTTATTAACCACTGTTATTAGTGCAACACAACCACATTGTGGCAGGTGACATTGACAGCAATATATGTCATGTGTTTGTGTGTGACTTTCGAGGCTTGCGCGTGACAAAAATCTCGGTCACATTCTAAATGTATTGTTCAGAATTTAAATTTGTGTTGCTCGTTTTCTTCGTATGGACCTTCATACTTTACCTTCATAACGAATGCTTTCCAGAGACCCAAAAAAAAAAAAAAAGTGCACTTCTCGTGTGTGCACATAAAAACTAGTCTGCTTCGTCGTCTGCTGGCGAGTGGTCGACTTCCCGAGTTTAAAGACGAGAGACCGTCACACAAATCCTTGATTCCCGTAATGAGCATATTTAACAATGATGGCTATACATTTCCCCGCTTTCTCGCTCTCCTCGCAATTAAAGAGTCACCGTGTGTAATTTCATTCTTCTTTTCAAGTGCAGGCTCCCCCGAGATGTGGCCTGTAGCTGCACCATCATCGCTCTTGGTGATTATCATTAATGAATGTCGCCCAGGACCATCCCTCAATGTGACTTGCCGAGGAAACACGGGCCTTAATTAAAGGTTCCTATTCATAAATATACGCCTGCAACCACGCGCATGCTCCTTTTAATGTCAGGAAATGAGCTGCTTTAAGAGCCCCTTTTTTTATATTATGGTGACAGCCGGCAGCAAGGGATCTGTGCAATTGGAGATTTGCAGATTTTGGAACTGCGAAGGATTAGGATGCGCTAATTTGACACTTAATATAGACAGTAAGTCAGAATGTCAAGCACGCAGGAAGTTCTATTCTAATGTCTAAAATTCCCCAAAGTAATCATAAGAGCAGAATTTTTAATTATAGCCTCAACTATTTTACCAAATGTCTTTTGTCCGTTAAAGGCCACCGTACACGTGGGCGTCATGAGCTAGGCTAATAACTTGAGTGAATTAGCCTATATATTTTTTTCGATTACCGACAACTCCGAATCTCGCAGCAAGTTCGACATGTAGCAAGGAGCATGGTATTGAATGTCTTTAGTCCCTTAAAGGCCATCGTACATGTCGACGTCACTGGCTAAGCTAATAACTCGAGCAAACTAGCCTGCGCTTTATAGCGTGTAGTTTAATATTATATTGGAAATACTTCTAGTTTAACCTATTTTATTTCGTGAACATGTAATTGTGTGAATATTATCCCACATCGCGACACGTTTAATCCTGCACACCCTCTGGGGCGCGTGTTATTAGGAATCCCACTCAGGACATGCCCCGCTGTAACATGATTGGCTCCTACATCGCAGGAAGGGCAGGCTACGAAGATGTAATGAGATGACCATTCCAAATATGTATCACGTTTGGACAAAATAAAAACATGTTTGTTATGGTTAGGTTTAGGATTACGTTTGGGGTTAAGGCAGTTCAGGATGGGTTAAGGTTAGGATAAGGGTGGGTTAGGGTTAGTGGGATTCATATTAACACCGCCACAATGAAGTCACATACTTATTTTTCCCGTCTGGAAGCGGTAGGGCGTGTTTTACCACGATACAGCAGCCAATCATATTGCAGCGGGACGTGTCCTGGAGCCAGTAATATTGTACATAGTATATATACACACTATATATATATATATATATATATATATATATATATATATATATAGTATGTATATATATATATATATATATATATATATATGTATATATATATAGTATGTATATAGAACATGAGTGGGATTCCTAATAACGCCACGAGGACACTTGACAACAGAACAGCAACCTTTCCTTAGCTAGATTTTCTATTTGCGACGTCGAAGACAAAGAAAAGCATTTTGGTTATCCTAAATGCTTTGAATAAATTGTTGCGCAATTATTACAATTGCCTGAAATGACACTTTTAATGTATCGCTCCCCCTGTGCATGGCGCTGCGATTTGGAGAAGTAGTCAACGTTTACCAGTTAGTGTGTGCTTGAAATCTAAATACCACCGTATTGTCGTAAACTGACCATGTAGACGTAAGCGACCCCAGCTATTGTTGTGCCTTATGGGGTCTTTATACACGAACTGGCCACTTAAATTAAAACTAATTTGTGGCTAAAATTGCATATTATACAAGAAGTTTACAACTATGGGGTCTACTTCGGTGCGTTCAATGTTTATCTATCGGAAGTGGACCTGAAAATGTGTTTGTCATAACAATAATATATAATTATGCATCAATTTTGGACACATTGTCACACACCAAACGAGATCATCCAACATGCATAGTTGGTGGAGCTTTTATGTATTTTATTTTTCAAGAATGTGTCCCTTTCTGCTCCCACTTAACGGTAGAGAAATGCTAATTGGGGCGCACGTGTCAAAGCAAACAAAAAGGCGATGCGAGTGGCGTGCGTGTCAAGCGAGGCGACGATTTTCATACGGGAAATGTCGCTTGATGCAGTCGAGGGAACTCAGAATCTTTCTTTCTTTTTTTTATATTTTTATTTTATTTATTTATAAATTTTTTGCTGCACCGTGTACCACAACAATACAAAAACTACACTAATCGACACAAATATTAGGGGCACTCGCTCACAATGAAATCCAATTGAGGTATATAAAATTATTCCTATATGTCTTTGTCTGCCGTATAATATTGTGGTTCCCGTTTGGTTACATATTACTTGAGAAGCTACAAGACATTGGCTTATTAATTTACTGTAAGTACTGTAGTTTATCAGATTTATTTTTTCTAGCCACAGTACTTTTTATTTACCATTTATTAGGCCATTCTAGAGTAAATTAGATACATTTCAATTTGAAAAAGCAGTCCAATATTTTTTTTACATTTTTTTTTACATTTCATATTATTTTTCATTTTATTTTATTTTTTTAGTTCAGTTTTATTATTTTCCATTAGGTTTTTTATTTATTTATTTGTTTCAATTTTATTTAATTTCATGTAATTTTATTGTATGAGAGGCGCCAGCACACCCGTGACCCTCGTGAGGATAAGCGGTTTGGAAGATGGATGGATATTATTTTACATATTTTTTTAATTCTATTTAATTTATTTCCTTTTTTTCACTTGTTTTTAATTACTCCCAAGTAATTATTTTCTTGCAATTTTTATTCATTGATAATGATTAATATTACTCCAAGTACAGAACAGGAGTTGTTAAAGTTGCTGTTGAGTGACTTTGGGGGGAATCCCATTTTTTGTAATTAAAAAAAATAAATAAAAGTGAAGTGTACGTCATCTATTTTGGCTCGTTATGTTACCAAATACGATTTTTATAAAAACACTTTAAAGAAAATTAACAAAAAGGCACTGCTACTAAATTACCAAGACAAGAAAAGAATGTACTCAATTCATTTAGTTGGGACACAATGCATGAAATTCCTTCATAACGCAACAACTCTAAACAAGTATTCAAGTTCCCTGTGATATTGTAAGAAGCAAAACTATACCGCCCACCTCACCTCACCCTACACTTCCACAGTGTTCAGGTTGGGGCAAGAGTGCTGTTTGTCTCTTTGGCTAGTAAAAATATCGGTTGAATATCGGGTTGAAAAAAAATTAAGAGCTGGCACTTAAATTTGTCTTCTCTCTTGTATTTGGCCGCACAAGTAAACATAGGGTCTGAGAAAACGGCACCAAAGAGGTTAAAATGCGCATAAAGATAATCGGGCTGTTTTTGGCCCAATTTTGCCCCTTTCAAACCCAAGACAACAAAGGACAGACTATCTTGTGTTTTATAAGGTTACCTGATAAGATTATCCTGTGATCTGTGGTGTGTTAAGAGTGAATTTGTCCCGATAATAGGGTCTGAAATGGGTCAGGGTTGACAATCTTAAATATTGAACGTTCAATATTTACAACTAAAAATCTTCGTGTGTGGGGAAAGCTGACTACTCCTGAGTCATAACTGTGAAACGTGACGTAGAGCGGAAATGTAGCCAATCGAAGAAGTGCCCCGACTGGGGAACAACGAAGCGGCCTTTAGTAAAAACGTCTTACCTGATGTCGCATTTTTATATAAAAGTGGATTTGACAGACAGCAAGAAGTATTTGGCAAAAAAGGTCTTTGGGAACATCACCACCGTTCTCCAACATTCCCAACTCTGGTCCCTTCGAAAACACTCGGGGAAACATCCGCGCAACATACCCGAAATGTTTTTGTTGTTGTTCGTTTTTGCTAGATCACGTTTGATCACACGATATAGGGTCTCTGATAATCTTTTAAGTTTTAAAAAGTCCTGAAGTGTGTTCCAGGCCTAAGAAAAGTAAAAACATCCTTCAGTCTCCTACAATCGACCAAATATGGAAACCCCGACCTAAACTATTGATTACCCTCCATCCATCCATCCATCCATCCATCCATTTTCTTTTCCGCTTACCATTGGTTTAAAATAACTGCACATTCAGTCTTTGATCTCATGTATAAACGTGATCGTATCATCACTGTCAGCTTTTCATCATTGTTTAAAAAAAAAAAAAAAAAAAAAAAAAAGGCCAAAACTGACATAAAAAGGTGGGGATTACGAAGGTTTAATTGCATTGTCAAAAGTACCGAAACGTCTCTTTTTTTTTTTTTTTTTTCCCCCCCCGGCACACGTGAAAGCAGTCACACTATTTTAATTACGTCCACTTATCTGATAGATGTGTGCAGATAGAACAGAGCTTGTGTCAAAGTTAGGCTTTATTAATATTTTTTGAAGACATATATATCCTCATAGTCAGCCTGTCAATCTGATGGCAGCCATCATTGATTGGAGATTAGCGGCGTTATTTTTTTAAGGCACTTCAGAAAATTTCCGAGTGGAGAAAAAAAATACACGGGTCTTAAATGTGTGGCATGCAAACTAATTTATTCATGACCGTTAAGAGGTAGGCATTACATTTTTGTAATCATCATTTGGTCCATTAACTTTGCCGTGACTATTAGTGATAAATACTTAATAATATAATATCATATCCTCTGAGAAGCCACCTACTTCTACCACTCCCCGCCAAAAAAGCCAAAGACTTCATAGTTTAAATATTGTATGTGAAAATCTAATCATAAAATATATTACAAACACAAATCTAATCATAAGTTAATAAAATAAAGTGAAATATAACATACAAAATAAAATAATTTCTAAAATAATACATGAATTACAGTAAAACCATAATAAAATATAAAATACATTTGAACAAAAAAAACAATAAAAAATACTAAATTGTGAAATAAAGATACAAAATAAATTGCAATAGAATAGTCAAATAATAATAATAAGACAACATAAAATAAAAATACAATATCATAAATATTAAAATTAAAAAACTAGAATATATAAATATGTTTTGATTAAAATAACTGGTAAAATAATACAAATAAAAAATTGTACCATAGAAATCACAACGATAAACATACAAATAAAAATAGAATCTTTAAATACAGAATACAATAAAAATACTCTTATAAATACATTGTCAAATAATAATAAATAATGATTGAAACAATTAAAAGACACTAAAGTGTAATACATATTCTTTAACAAAACAAAAAAAAAACATTATTCACTTTCTTTCACCTGGTCTTCTCTAAATATATCCATACCATAGCTAGACAGAAAAAGGGTGGGAGGGAAAAAAGGAGTATTCGACACGTCTTATGATTAATATTTATTTAAATACATACCTGAGCTTTCAATTCTGCCTTTTCAAAGATGATCACGCTTTTGTGATCTGCTCTGTTTTTACTGCAGAGACTGTTGAAACTGTTTTTAAGGGACTGGTGGAATAAACATAGAATTCACTTGTATGCACCAATAATACAAAGTTATTAATTCCAGAACGTGAAAGGCATTTTTTGATTTTTATAACAATTGTACACACACATTTGAATGCATGCACATTCTCAGCCTTCTCTCGGGACCCCACGACCCCCCCTGCTGGCCCTACTCAGACTCCTCCACCACAACCTTGAAATTCTTCATATTGTACATTAGTATGTATTTTCTACTTCATAATTGTTTCACTTTACGTCAACATGTGCTGAAATACAACATGTAATGACATTCAATGCAAAAGCTTTATTAAGTGCAAATATTTGCATCGTATTTCTAATATTTGGATGACCTGGTTAAAGTTACAGTGCAATAAACAATCTGGTGTTTTTATATGCAGTAACATGTTAAATGTACTTGTCTCCTTATTGAATCTACAAAGAAACTATACATTTTGCATAAATGACATTGTAATAGGTTGTAAACTCAAAAAGCCAAAATCAGGATTTTAATTGTACTAAGTATCTAATTAGAATTTTAAAGAAACAGTGTAGTGTGTGTGTGTGTGTGTGTGTGTGTGTGTGTGTGTGTGTGTGTGTGTGTGTGTGTGTGTGTGTGTAGTAAGCAATGTAATATGTTGTAAACTAACAAAATGAGAAAATGAAAGCTCAAACTCAGAATTTAAATTGCACCAAACATCTCTTCAAAGCTATAACAGACCAGTGTATGTTTTTAAACCGTATACGTTACAAACACATAAAATATAGATTTTTTTGAAGCTCAAACTCAGGATTTAAATTGTAATAGGCGCCTTTAAAACATTTTGTAAATAAATAAATTAAATTTAAAAAATATTTTCAAAGGAATAGATTACGTTAAAAACATACAATTTATCTACAATAGTAAAGCCCAAATTCAGGATATAAATTGTATTTGCTGCCACATTATAAACTGTGAAAATTGCATGTTTTAAAATAAATTAAAAACAATTCATCCAAAGCTCTTACTTGAAAGTCAAAATCATGATTTAAATTATATTAGTAACTCATTAAAAAAAAAGTTTTTAAATGTGTTCAAAACAATTTGCCCATTGAAGCGCCTACTTAGACTGGCAATCATGATTTACGTTGTTCTAAACGTGCTGCCTATTATATATTTTTTTCGGATTTGTTCAAAACCAACAATTTATCCATTAAAGCTCTTACTTAAAAGTCAGACTCATAGTTTAAATTGCATTACAGTGACATTTTTGTAATGGAATGTCTCAAAGTTCCTACTTGCATCAAACTCACGATTTAAATTGTATAAGGCACCCCATTACAATTAGTCTATATTTCTTAAACAACAAGGAGTCATCCTCTGTGAGCTAACCCCCCCCCCCTCTCTCTTGAAGTGACGTCACCGCTCTCCGTCAATCAGCGTTGCCGGCTGCGATGACAGACGCGGACGGACACGTGTTGTGTTCTGAGGGCGGTCCTTTTGCCCGCGCTCATTAGTAAGCCTTCCGTCGTTTGTAGCCGTGGCGAGCACTCACCAGCAAGTTTCTCCATCCGCCCGGCATGTTATAATAGTCCCTCTCTGGGAAGCCATCCTCCAAAACATTCGTCCCCCGTCTAGTCATTAGCGTTGTAACCCCACCGCCGTTTGCCTGCTTTTATAAACACTTTGCTAACGCTTGGGAACGGCTTGCTATCGGAGCCACCCCCCCCCCCCCCCCCCCTTTCCCGGGGTGGTGGATCAGAGGAGCCCCTCCCCTCCGCGTGAAGCCGGCGAAGAAAGGTGGAACCAATCTGTCTGCCACCTCTTTTGTGGCTCTCCAAAAAAAGAAAACTCCAAATTCCACACCGTTAAACATATCTCTTATTTCTGGACTTGAGTAGTAGTAGTTGAGTATGTGTCCTTGGTAGGGAAGCTTAATAAAGTCCTCCAGGAAATGGAGTCAAACAAATATTTCTTATTGAACACAATGAGCAGTTGTGAGTTGAACGTTTGAGGTTTTTAGAACAGTTCCTTGGCCCGATGAAATGTTCCGGTGGTTCCTATTTGGCCCACATGCCGCAGTTTGACATGACCATGACTATGCCAGCCGCAGCAGACTCACAAATTATGATTCCATTATTTGGAAATACTTGGTAGAAGTTAGCAACCAGGCCGAGATACCATCTCAGGGTTTGTTTGTTGAACAACAGCGGACGAGTCAACCAAATATTTCTTATTATATACGATGACTATTTGTGGGTTAAAGATTTGGGTTTTTCTAACAGTTCCTGGGTGCGATTGAATGTTCTGGCGAGTGTTGTTTTGCCCAGTTGTTGTGCTGCTAGCCTGGAGAGCCGCTAGCACCTCGGTAGCTGGCTACAATACCGTAAATGCGTAGCGTAGCGATCCAGCAAGGAGCAACTTCTTGACTGATATGCTTCTAACGGTAGTCAACTGGAAACCATGTTGCAGTGGAAAGTAACTGGTCAATTACCGAGAATATAGGTGGGGTACGGCTTCAATATGCATGAATAGCTTAGTGTGTTTTTCCATAAATGATGAATAATTTCAACCATATGTTTGATCGGTTTTGTGTTTGTTTTCAAGAAGAAAAATGGTAATAAACCAGCATATAATTTTTGATTCGTCCAGCTCAACCATCAACGGTTCAACTTTTTAAGAGATATTTTGTTTGCCATATGATATATTTTGCTGTTTGGTGCAACTCTGTTTCAGACACTCGGGCACCTGAAAAAAAACATTGATGAATAAATCATTTACTATTAAATTACATTTTGTTTGAATACTAATTTTTATTACAGTGACATGATTGAAATGTTCACGTTTTTGCTCAAGAGTACATGCTACCCACGTTAGCTGCTATGCTAATTGGTCAAGAACAAACTCAGCCATGTAATAGTTTCAATAAAGTCGAGTTAGCTAATATTTGTATTTTTCTGATAATGTGAATAAGAGGGGTGCAATGGTGTGAGTGACACACTCCATTACGCCTGACAATTGAAAAAAAAAAAAAAAAAAAAAAAATGGTGAGCACAATTAGCTTGATGTCGTCATTTCTACGGAGTCATGTAGCTCACTTTTTTCCCCCTCTTCCTCGAGATGGCTAAAAAGTTTTCAGGAACAGGGTTGCGTGTATGCTCTGAGCATAATTACTACTATTTCAAATATGTCTGTGGAAAAACTAAATGTTTTAGTAATTGCAAAGAAGACATACCAAAAAAAGATTAAAAACGTTTGGGGTTTTTTTCTATTCTATTTGATATGTAGTTTGGTGAACAAGAGGGAGGGACTAGAGGAGAGAAAGAAATTAGGTGGAGCTTGAGCTGTTTGGAAGAATGAGAAGAAAATAAATATTTAGGTATTTTTGTACGGTAACAATGACCCATTTGATGCATAATATTTAACAGAAAAAAAAATAAAAAATAAAAAATAATGATTTTTCTAATTGTAGTATGGCCCTTGGACCACTTTGGCCCCTGAGAGCATCAAAAGATCTCCACAATGAGGCCACCACGTCGACCACTCGGGGCGTGCGAATGTGGTCGGGTGGGTGTTCGTGTCAAAGTGCCGTCGAGTGGGATTGACGGACAGGTGGGCTCCGGCTTGTCAGGGTGACGCGCCTTGAAGGGGTGGAGTAAGCAGAAAGCAGCGGAGAGGCCGGCCCCGGCTGCGTTGCGTGTGTCCGTCCATCAGTGCGAGCCGCGCCATCATCCGCCTCCTCCTCCTCCTCATCCGCCGCCGCCGCCGCCGCGGAGGAGCCCTCGCTTCCTCGTCTCGTTTTGTGACGCTTTTGTTTGTTTGTTTGTTTTTTTAATTCGAGAACAATCACATTTGACGGAGAGACTGTGTCGGGCTCGCGCATGCCCAATGACTGACACGCCGAGCGAGTGCGGACTCTAAACGTGTCACTCTCTTTTTTTTTTTTCCCCTCCTCGTTCCCACAGAGTGTCACGGAAGCTCCCACGGCCCGCAGCACGGCAGCCCCCCCGCCCCCCTCCTCCACCGCCAGAGTTCCGAGCTGCTCCGCAGTACTTTTGGAGCCGCTAAGGTAGGAAATAGTCCCGTAAAAAGAGCGTCTTGGTACGGAGGGGGGAGCCCCCTCGCTTCCCTTCCACGAGCCTCCTCCGGTACAGCCACACGGAACCTTCCGCCAACTTCGGCCGGACCTTCTCCCCTCGTTTTTGCGGAAATACTCGCCACGAGTAATGAGTTAAAAGCTCAATTTTTCTTTTTAAACACCCAAGCAACGCGAAGGAAGGATCTACGTGAAGACTCCTGGGACTCGCCTTCGCTTTTTTGTTTTGTTTTGTTTGTTTGTTTGAGCAGTTCGGGGTCTCTGCATGAAAAGTCCAGCAGCTGCAGCATGCCGAGGAGGAAGCAGCAAGCACCGCGGCGCTCATCAGGTACGTCCCGGTGTTGTAAACAAACACACCCTCGCTCACCACACGCACTTTAATTGACTCGAAACAAACACACTAGAGATGTGTTCGATTTACTCAAAGTGTTGCACGCAACATATCATTGTATTTGTCATGCAAATTGTGTTTTTGTGCGCGTCTGTATTTATTTTAGGGAACCAATATACTTTTAGTGGCAAGGACATAATGGTAAACTCAATATTTTACCAAATTTGAATTATTTTGGGAACATACCTGTATTTTCTTGGTCATGAAACTAATAAAAATTACCCCTAAATCTGTGTATATGGTAACCAAAACACCTCAATTTTACCCTTGCTACTTATTGGTTGTATTGTTTGATCCTTTTTTAAAAAATATATATTTTTTTTGGGAATGTTGCTGTCATCAAGCAAGTTCCCCTAACTTGAATATATATATATATATATATATATATTATGTGTCAACACGTTAGAAGTGTAAAGATAAGAGTCCGCCCCAAAAAAGAGCAAAAGTGTCTTATTTTCAGCTTGCTCCAGCATTGCCATCCTCAATTTGATGCTTTATTGATCGCCTGTCACACTGCCGCCTTTCATCTATTCATTGGCCATAAACATCAACCAAATCGGTGGCCACGCATGCACCCAACAGCTGGATTCATTGGGTCACTTTTTTTCTTTTTCTTTTTTTTTTTAACCCCACCTGACAAATTGAAAGAACAGTTCACAAACAGGGGATGAATACAAGGCGATTAATTCCCAAAAAAGGAGGGGTAGAGAGGGAGGGAGGGGGCTGTTGTTGGGCGTCCAAGGGGGGGGGGGTTGTTGGAGGAGGAAGAAGAGGAGGAGGCGGAGGGTGCTGGGGCGTAGCGAGATCACAGGGGAAGAAAAAGCCGGAAAAGCAGCCTCTTAACGCCGTGACCTGAACTTTGTGTTCGGGAGGTGTCGGACGAGCAGGAGTCGTGACCCGATTTGTAAATTTATGAAGAATTGACCACCGAATACCTCCTCCAAGGTGGTTTTTATCACTGTTGTTCACCAAAATTACACAAATATTACCTGGCCAATTTCCTTGGGTACACGGACTAAGGAAGAAAAAAAACAAAAAACTTTTTAATGTATTCAGGATGATGAGTGGTGATTTCCCCATGCTTTCCTGTTAGTATACCAGAAAATAATGCGTGACTCTAAATGGGAAAAATGTACATACTGTATGCAGGAAGATTTTTTTGTATTTTATTTTTATTTTTTTTGGGGGGGGGGGGGGGGTCTCTTTGTGTGTTTGAATACCATCTATCACACCATGATCCCACAATACTGCTTCACCAAAACCCTAATAGAAGATGTGACGTGAATTCACATTTGCCGTTTACACTGAACCAACCAAAGGCGGGATATAGCCGCGACTTTGTGTGCTTTCACACAGCCACACGGCATCCCATCATCAGATAATTAGGTGGCGGCAGCGTCTAGTGTGACGTATAAAATCCATGTTGGACAGCAACAACAGGGCAGGAGAAGTGTAATATTCAGGTGTTCAATGTCATACCCCGTCACAATGTATCATTACGCAATTCCCTTAGACACAAGTGGTGTCTGTTATGACTCTGATACTACTTCTGAAGGCAGAAAATTTGCATGGTCAACTTTGCCCCCCTTTTTGTGTCTGTGCCTTAGTACAGAACAGTGACATGGTAGGGAAAAGGCAGAATTATTATTATTTTTTATAAAGGCCATTTTGTTCACATTCCTCACTGAATACTGCATTAATCGTAAAGACAAACTGTAACTCTATGTGTAGCTATTAAGTACATATTTATCAATATCGTGACATATTGTATCATCATTTACAGTGCAACAGGTATCGCTATTGTCACACTTGAATATTTTCTTACTTTTGTCATGTGAATGCAGATCAAACGGTCATAAATTTTCTGATTAGTCTGACCAAAATAAATCACGGTTATTCACACAGTATTGTTATGATATTGTTAAAGTAGCAGCTGGTTTTCTTAGCATTCATATGAAAACGAGAATTCGGAAACTTGAAACATTAAAATTCCAGCCCAAGTCCCCTTTTTCACTGCAAAAAAAGCCTTTGATTTGTCTTCCACCATGTTTAGTTGTAGAAAAACCTCTGACATGGCTTGGCTAACAACTTTTGTCTGCGCATCGGATTCTCAAATACTAAAAATACTAATCATGCTAATTCAACGGTAGTACTAATTGTCTGGAATTGTTTTCACAAAACCATTTGATCTCTAATTGTGAATCTCTGCATTTGTCCAAATAATGTAAAATAGAAGAATTATTGCATGTGCCTACATCAATTCAGTAGATATCTCGCAGAATCGCCGTACCGTGATTTAGCGGTAATGTTGGAAAAATATCGCAATATTGCATCATGAGTTCCAAAAGTCATTCCATCCTTTCAGAGTCACTTAGTTGTTCCATGCCGGGACTTTTCAGGCCTTTGTAAGTTTCCTGCGAGAGTCTTGCTCCTGTGTGATTGACAACCAAATGGCAGCAGAAGCCGTTTGAAGTCCACGCCGCGATGACCATAGCCAAGCGAACGGAATGCTAAGCAGGCGTCGGCAAGGAAACGTGAGGTTAAGCAGACTTAATCAAGGTTGCGGACGCGGACACTTTGAACTGGTCGTGGCTGTAATGTCTAATTGACAGCGGGCTTCGCTGATGGATGTGCTGCCGTTTGAAGAGCGCGCCGCAAAAGAAGGGTGTCTCGGTGCTGGGTTGAAGCCTTTGACCGTTGTGGTTACTTCCAACAAGTAGCGTATGTTTTCACCAGATTTGTTTGTGCGCAACTTCACGTCTCGCTTTTGATGTATCACACCAGATTTCTTTTATTATATAACACATTGCTGACATCAAGTTTGTGTACACGTGATCAGAAGCTCTGTCATAAAATCTGGTTTGATGCGGCTGTGATCCAGATTATGTTCATCCTGCAAAGAACCATCTTGAAGTCAAAACGGTCTCCACATACGGCAAGAGTGCCATGTGATTACTCCCAGCCAATCAGCAGAGACAGGCAATGATTTTATGGGGGGAAAAACTATGTTTAATAGAAAGTTACTAAAGTAAATGAGTGATCTTGTAATGTACTATATTATCCTGTAATATACTGCATAATTTTGTTGGCATTACAATTATTTTTAAGGTATTTCGGTGAGTTCTATCCACTCATTGAATCCATTACCAACCCAAGACCATTTTATTTCAATTCTATTGAAATGTAATCACATACCAACATAATTTAAGTGCTATTCACCCTATTTAGTTAGATTTCATTCATTAAAAAAACAGTCACTGCCTCATTGTGATTTATGCAAGGAACCAAATGTGGTCTTTCAACAAGCTAAATATGGTTCCTTGGTGTGTGTGGATCCCATCAAAATTTTATCAGATTAGGATGTCTTGTTGTAGGAGCTTAACAATAATTTTGACATTCTAGATCCAGATGCAAGTTGCTGTTGAGATCTAACATGGAGCACTGGTTGATTTTACAGGAGGTTTTCTGGTCTACTGTGTGACCGACACGCATCCAGCGCGAAGAGTCTTAAGTTTACAACGCCCCCGTCCCTCCCGGGAGCGTGTTTACATCCCCGGCCAAATATCTCCAGATTTGTCCCCTGAGGAGTAAAACAAAAAGCAGCCACGGCCTCTCGGAGGGAAAGAGGGAGCATTTCAATGGCTCCTTGTGTGTTTGCGTGTGCACCGCTTCCAATAGTCTCCGTTTCATCAGTCACAGGGATGCTTTTACACTCCGTAATGGCATTCGGGCCTATCTCCTTTATGGCCACTGACAATACATCAGTGTTCCCTCATCTGGAACCACATTAGTGCATCTGTTGGTTGCGCCGCCATTTGAGTGCGGTACCTTTTTTATTTTTGGGCTTTTTTTTTTTTTTTTTTTTTTTTTTTTTTTTGCTGCAGTCATTTATCGTCATTTTCAGGAAGGCGTGTTTATGTGCAGAAGGTCGGTGATTAAAATGAACGCAGCAATGTCAAGTGTTTTTTAAGATTCGCTTTAGGCAAGAACGGGACAGATACAGCAGACCTTTTGCAGTCCCATCGTATACCTATGGCAAAGCATCTCGAGTAAACAAATGTACAAAATTAGAGAGAATGTTACTAAGGAAAAGTTGAGGTTACTGTATTTGTCCAGATGACCCACTGCCCCTTTTGTGTTCAAAGTCAAAAAAGGCACCCCAACGTCTTGCTTTTGCCAGCCACAATATCTTAAATCAAAGTGCGCCACTCTTTCTAATGAACGTGTCAACTAATCACTCAACATGGCAGAGTAATTACACAATGACACAGATTGCGTTACAGTCACAGGGAAAAAAAAAAAAGGATGACGAGCGACGGTCCTAGTGCACTCTGGGATGGCGACAGATCGCAGGGAGTGGCTCGACGTTCCTGAGCGAGGCACCAGTGATGTGAAATACATCCCAGTGTGCATGCATGTTCTTATGAGTAATCCCAACTAGTTCATGGCCTAAATGGACTGCAAACGATGTACAAATGGGCATGATAAATGTACGCATCCAGGTTTTTTTTATTTATTTATTTATTTTGTTTTATTATTTTTCGGGGGGTAAAAAATTACCATTTTGTAGCTCACAGAGGGCACAACTAGTTTGCTCCTTAAATGGGCTGCAAAAGCGGAGAGGGCGTGATAAAAATTGATATATTTGGTCAATCGTGTAATTTATCGATTGTTGGTATCAACGAGGTGTTGTTGGTTATTACTTGGCAGCAAAGGTTGCAATTTATTCAGGCTTTATTAGTTTGCTCCCTAAACGGGGTGGAGCTGTAGTAGGAATAGCCCTGATCAATAGTTTTGCTCAGCATACGTAATTTGTTTCATCCAATTTTTATATCAACAAGTGTTTACTTGCTTTGTCTTTAAGTTATGGAGGCATCATGGATTTTACTGCTACCAGTTTGCTGCCTAAACAGGCTTTCGAAGTAGTAGAGAGAGGCATGTTGCATTGCACCGGTTTTTGATTCAGTGGGCTATTTTGAGTCAGCTTTTTGTATGTATTGATATGGGTTTTGCTGTTGAATAAATTGCCAGATTTTGAAGTGATTGAAGCATTGGGCAGCACACGGTCCAATTATTTTGCCTCCTAAACGGCCCAAAAAAAAAACAAAAGTAAATGCTGAGAACAGAATACTAACATCTGTTTGTTTTTCGTTGATGCAAAGGCAATAAAGTCCTGTTCCGAGCACTGCTATTAATACACTTTGTTGTTGTTGTTGTTATTAGCTCGCATGGCGATTTAGCACACGGCAGCTGTCAGCCAAGGAACGCGGCAAGCATCAAGCTATTAGCACCTCACCGACACTCTTATCTGGAAACCATCCGATAAAGCATTTAATGACATTTGTCAGGGCTCGGTGGCGTGCTGCATGAGGAAATATTTGAAGCACACAGAAAAAGTGTGTGTGTGTGTGTGTGTGTGTGTGTGTGCGCGTGTGTGTGTGTGTGTGTGTACGTACGCACGCATCCCCCAGTTTGTGCAAGTGTGATCCATTGATAAGCAAGCGTATGCAAAGTGTCATTAAGGGGTGACATTGAGTGAAGGAGTCAGTGGATGTACAGGGTTTCTGCAAATAGTGGCTAAGAGCGTTTAGTCACTCAACTGCAGATGGGGGAGGCCTTTAGTTGTACAAGCATGGTATATTACAATTCATGTCCAGTGAAAGTGAGGTTTAAAATGAAAAACCGAACAGTGGCAGACTGAGCAGAATATAGGCAACCGTTTACAGGCCTCCATAGGTACTGATGTTTTGGTCCGCAACCAGATTGGTTTATGCTTTAATATCAGCATGTGAACAACCACATCTATGAACTGAGTTACTTATTTACTAAGGTTTGTTTGTTTTTGAAGTCTCGTATGCGCGCGACATCTTTGTCAGAGGTTGAAGTGATGCATGCAGATGGATGAAAGTCCAAACCCCGTGTCTATGAAGTGAAATACTGTACTTACAGTTGCTACCTGTTTGTTAGGCCGGCACTTATTTGTCTTGCATACAGCACGTCGGCTCCTTGGCAGAGGTTTGAGGGGTACATGAAGTGGGACGACTGAAAGTCAAAACCCCGTCTATGAAATCGGAATCTTATGGTTATTACTCATATGTGAAGGAGGCGTTCATTTTTCTTGAAGATACGTCACTATTAGTCTTACATCCGGCACGGTTTCTCCTTGGCGGGGGCTAAAGTGGCGCGTGAAGGTGGAGGAATGAAAGTCAAAATGCTGCGTCCATGAAATCGAATATTTTTGTTTAATTATTACAATCAGGGCGGCACGGTGACCGACTGGTTAGAGCGTCTGCCTCACAGTTCTGAGGTCTGTGGTTCAATCCCCGACCCCGCCTGTGTGGAGTTTGCATGTTCTGCCCGTGCCTGCGTGGGTTTTCTCCGGGCACTCCGGTTTCCTCCCACATTCCAAAAACATGCATGGTAGGTTAATTGTAGACTCTAAATTACCCGTAGGTGTGAATGTGTGTGCGAATGGTTGTTTGTTTATATGTGCCCTGCGATTGGCTGGCAACCAGTTCAGCATGCCCGCGACCCTAGTGAGGAGAAGCGGCTCAGAAAATGGATGGATGGATGGTTAACTAAGCTTTTTCTTAGCGGCGTAGCGTCTCCTTGGCGGAGGTTACAGTGACGCATGAAGGTGGATGAGTGAAAATCAAAACAAGTGAAATATTCCTGAAATTTGGCCGACCAGCCGGGCGACGACGTAAAGGCATTCAGCCCCGACGCCGTGAGTTAAACTTATATGCCACTTTAATGAGGTTGGGGGGAAACAGGAAAGCCTGGCTTTCCACTCCAGTACAACAAAAGAATCCTTGACAAGGAAACAAGGTCAGTTTTTCTCTTTTTTTTTTAACGAATCAAAACTTTGAGGCATAAATACGCCCTGCAGCTAGTACGTCGTCACTAATCAGCCCAGTGTCTGATGCTAATTTGCTGTTTAAAGACATGAAAAAAAATAAATAAACTGAGTTCAGAGACACAACCGCATGAACTCGTTGCACATTTTTTTGTCGTACAGGTTTCGTTGTGTGGGACACAAAGCAAGGAAGAGAGGGAGAAAAGTGATGAGTCATGTTTTAGGGAGGACTTTATGGGCTTGTCATGACGGTTGCTTTGCGTACAAGTTTTACACCTTGGTGTTTTTGTGATTGTTGTACACTTTCGGCCCTTTGTTACATCACAATGTGTGTCCTTGTGCAAATTGTGCTCACACTAGTTTTATTGCCACCTGATTTGCTTTCATTGCTGGATTTGTTTTTAGCATCTTTTATCATAAAACATATTTTATCATACAAAAAAATACAATAGTAGTATTTTGCAGCTATGTTGTGGAAAACATTTTCTGAAATATTTTTATACCTTCCACATGCTTCAAACATATTTAAACTTATTAAAATACATTACATATTGCAGTAATACATTACATATTGCAGTAATTCTACAACAACACTGAGGCAGAATGGCTGTAGAGTGTAGACCAATATTTCTCTAAATAATAGGCTAATTAGCTTGGTTCGAGCTGTTTATCACTCCCAGTTGATGTTTACTGTAAAACTGACACATGAAACAAATTAGAAAAAAATAAAATAAAATATTCAACCAGACCATATAGTTTTCTCTAATAAAGTGAACTAGTTTAATGCTAACATATAATGCAAAACAGAATAGCTGGGCTAATGAACATTAGCTGAGATGTAAGGGTAATTATAACATTTCAAACAACTGCTGCTTTAACACATGGAGCAGCAACACACGCAAACAGAGTATCGAACAGTATCACTGGCATATATTCTCTCTGCTCTGAGGGAACTGTAGATAAATTGGGGACTTTCTCTGCCTCCTCTTCTTGCTGGTAATTGTTGCATCTCCTCCAGTAGACAGCGTGATAATACACTAAAGGTGTACAACTCTAAATTTGGACTTTTGGAAATATAAAAAATAATAATAATAATAATACAGAAGTGTTCGTATGTCCAAAATGTTCATGAGGTCAATGTTCAGAAGTTGTACCGGTATTTGAAATCTGCGTGGTAGCCGGGGCACGGAGGAGGAATCACGAAATAGCGGGGAAACACTGTCCTGCAATTGCAGTTAAAAAAGACACCCAAAAGACATCCAACGTAGTAGTACATTGGTGAATTGGTAACAGATTTTATGATGTCAAAGATATGAGGGCCAGAGGCAAAATTTCTTAGTGGGAAAATCCCTGGTTTACCTGAAGTAGCCTCCAGCAGCCCTGAACATCTGGGCGGGCGAGGCAGGAGACACCAGACGGCGAGATAAGCGTGTCGGTCGAAGGCTGCGGCGGTTGTCCCGTGTGAATGAAAGCTATCGAAAGTGACACACGAACAGCACTCGCAGCTGTGAATGCTGCCGTGGCTGTGACAGGTGTCAATTAAGACTACTGCAGAGGCACCCGATGTCTTTTATTCTCTCGCTCTCTCCCCCTCCCTCCATTCCATGTGAGTTGCCTTTTTGGAAAAATAACATTTTGCCCACCACGTCCGCCGAACGCCTAGGCTAATAGGTAGCTCTTCTACACTTAACGCTTTTTATTTATTTATTTGCCAGTGGTCTTCTTTATCGTTTCTGTCTGGAGTGCCTTTGCAGTCCTCACAACATTCCCAGATACCAAAGTCCATAAAATGCATGAAAACAAACTTTCGTGTGGAAGTAGTCATTTTGACATTGGTAATAGTCAAAAGGCTAGTTAGCACGATGGCATTAATATTATAAGGGTTCCGTTTAGATTTGGGAGGCAGCTTCCAGCAATTTGTTAATTTATTTATTTAGATTTTGTTTTTTTACGGTATTTAAAAATGTTAGGTTTTTTTTTTTTTTTTTTTTAATGTCAGGTATATTTATGAATAGTTTTATTTTCAGATGAGTTTTTATATATATTTTCATAGATGTTTCCTTACATTTTTAATTAATAAACAAAAAAATTACTAAATATTTTAATATTATAAATTTTACAAATTGTTTTATTTGCATTTATTTAGTTTTAATTGTATTGATTTAGATGATTAATTTCAATGTTTATTCTTTTATATCAGAAATTTTAATTATTGTAATTTTTAATTATTCTGAGTAATTTCAATTTCAATATTTTGTTTTTAGAAATATTTTTAAATGAAGTATTTTTACATTTTTTTCACTTTTTAACGAGTTTTTTCGTACTTTCTAAAACAATTTTCAATGCTTTTTAATGTTGTTTATTTAATAAATGGATATAATTATTACATTTAGATGTATTGATATTTAGTAAATGGATATTTTAAAACATTTTTAGAATTTATTTTCCACAGATGTTAGATTTAGAATCGATTTCTTTTGAATCTCATATTTAAAACAGTACTACATGTGTACAGTCAGAAGGACATAGTTGCTTGTGATGAAAACCCCATACAGTAAGTCGTTCTCTGACATTTTCAACAGTTTTGTGAGCCTGCGATCAACTAATCAGATCAGACATGTCAGCGGGACGCATCCGCCCCGCCTGTAAGGAAAAGCAGAAAACGCTAATTTGCGTGTGGAGTGAAACCCTCAATTTCCCAGCTGATTTGCGCCCCGACACTCCGGTCACAAGCTTTAGCGTCAGTGACTGAAAGAATGAGATTGTCTGGATGAAGTGAGACGCCTCCTTGTCCTGTAAAGCGACCGGCCCGAACGCCCATTCGTTTCCCATCAGGCACTGCTGCGGTTTCTCTCAGCTGCTTGCACAAGTCATCACTTTGACAGGATGCTCACTTGTCCTGCTGCGTGTTTTGTAAAAAATAAATAAATAACTTGTGCGGCCGTACATCATGCCAATAGACTGGAAGAATACAATACACCAGTTGTTGGCGCGCTCCTGAATTGATATCACTGTTTTTCATATTCAGTGGCTGTTATTGAGCTTTAATCCTTTGGAATAATGGCTTATTATATTAATTTATCAATCGAAAAATCACTTAACAAGATAACCAATCAGGACAGCTCTAATTGGAAAAACGTAATTGATTAGGTGTAATTTGTTGAACAGAATTTTTATAATTTTTAAGATGTCCTATTTTAGATGTTTTTTTTTTTAATTGAATTGTGTTATGTATGTCATGCATAAAATAACCTTTAGTTATTATGTATGTAACATCTAGACAAATGAGAGTATGTTTTCAAGATAGTGGCCAATTTGTCTCATTTGTGTGTGGCCTCCGCAGAGCCTTTTTGTACTCGGTCTTCTTTGAAATCAGAATCAGCCCCTCATTAGTTAGTTAAATTTCATTTTCATAGATTATATGTGAATAGTCTAAATTATTTTATTTATGTATAGTTATGTACAGTAGAGACAAAACAGTGACGAAACAACTCCAAAGGTGGCTTTATCAATCATGTGTATGGCCCCTAAATTTGTGTATGCACTCCCTACCAACATAGATTATTTTTCGTGTACAGAGTACCCCCGCTATTCGCAAATAGTAAAAACCCATGGATAATTGACGCCTGTTATAATTGCATTTGAAAAAAGTAAGTTGGGGCACTCGTAAGTCAATACTGCGTGTATCGCAGGGGTTAGGTTCCAGACCACCGCAGTAGGTGGTGGTCTGGAACCGCGAACTAGCGACCAGATTTTTTTAATTTATTCATATTTTAAAGCTTTATGAACCTCCCCAGACCTACAGTATTAATCTTCCTCACACTCCTTTTAATCTTTACCATACTCTTATAAACAGTCTATAAATATACAATAAAAAACTGTACACTATGTACATTTGATTTCTTGTAATTTTAGGCAAAAAAATATTTTCCCACAAAAAAATTATAGCGTACACTCAAATTCCACAATATGGGAATCACGATATAGCGAAGGAACACTGTGTATAGTATAGACAAATGGGTGACTATCCTCAAGACAACTCTTAAGGTGGCTTAGAAGTGTTTTTTGCCTCGACGTGCTTGTATACACTCCCGACAACATCCTCTGTGGGATCTCCTCACAAACCTGCATCATGGTGTCCTAGCCCGACTGAGGTCTTAAATGGTAGATTCAGCACACGCATAGGTTAAAGTTCATGTTTATTATATTGGGGAGATGTGCATGTATGAAAAGAACAGCCGGTTTGTCATTGGATTTGAGGTTTTTAACGCAAATCTGTTTTGGAGTTGGATTCATCAATCTTAACAAGTGGGAACATTACACGCAGACGACGCTCTTTTGAAGTCAAAAACTCATGACTGTCACATATTTTCCGAGAGGCCATTTCCCTTCATGCCAGGCAATAAAACATGTCACTCGCAGGGGGAATCAAAGCATATTTCTGTTGGCGGCGTTCACGTAAAAGGGCAGCCATTGATCGCCATTTGCTCGAGGTTACACCAAAGTCATCACTTTGTAGTCTCCTGCTTCACCGCATTGGTGGGGGGGGGGCTGCTTGAATGTTGAGATCATCCCTTGTCTGTTTGACGAAGAGGTGCCACCACTACATGCCCTAAAAAGTTAAAATCTTTGTTTCAGACCTCCTACAGGGGATAGGCGGGGGGGTCCTAAGCTTGGCTCTGTACCGCTAAGTCGTCTGAATGAACAAACAGCAGGACACTTCTTTACCTCGGTATCCCATCAACCTACGACGCTGTCATAAGTTATTTCTGGGATCGACAAGAAAAAAAATAACAGCTTAAGAACAAGTCATCTGATGGTAAAATTGAAGCGACATAATTAGCATAGCAATGCGTCTGCTTATTTGATGTAACGACATCTTAGAACATTGTATCAAAGGAGTCACTTTGAAATGACTCGCTAATTAACAGGAATTGGATCGGGCTGATTAACGGCATCATTTGAGCCACTTCTTTGCTCGACTTCAATGCATGTAATTATCCAGAGCTTTTGCCGCGACATAAAAATAAGTCGGAAATATTGCAAAAAAAACACTAGCAACGATATTGCAGTTGGACTACCTGACTGAGTTCAAAGGGAATGCAACAAGGCACAATCAAAACATTTAAAAGTAAAGTTGTTTTTATAACATTCATTCATTTAGAACGACTTGAGTAATCACATGATTTGCATTTTCTCATTTACAGTGCAGATTTTGAACAAGATTCTCCTACACTATACCCCAAAAAATTTAATATTCAAATGACGTAAATGTTTAGTCTTGCTTAAAATTTAAGTTTGATGTAACCCAACAGTTTCACGGCTTTTCACTGTACCCTCACCTTAGCAGACAGGACAGACAGTTACTTTAAGCAATACCAAAATCACATGACTGTTTTCTTACTAATGACGGTGCATATTTTTTTTCAGAATCTTACTAAAACATGTTAGAAGGGTAAGGGAGGGGAAATGAGATCAAATAAAGCAAACATTATTTCTTAAAATTGAATTGGCTAACAATAAGCAATTGATTAGCGCTCCGGTCGGCTTCATTATTTTTATTTTTTTATGACATTACATTGTCATGTACAAATGTAATGCTTTAAAAATATTTTCCTACAGTGGAAATACAGCATAGAACCTGAAACCTAAAACCTGTCCGAACATACCGGGGAAATGTTACCAGATTTTTCCCATAAACACTTCTTGCTTAAAATGGAATCAGTAACTGTAATTGCGCTCCTGTCCAGCCTGATAGAACCTGATAATTTAAACTTTTTTTCTAAACTCACTGTATCAGACATGGCAGTTTATTCCCAAATCTGAGTGGGTGAAAATGTGTTACCCTCCACTGGATCTCTGGATTTTTGGGATCTTTTATGTATGGAGTGTCTAGACGGGAAGCAATGGCAGGACAAGGCAAGAAAGAAAATGGGGAGAAGAGTGACAGCAGACAAGAAAGAATGAGAGGAGGAGGGGGGCGGCAGTGGAAAAAGAGGAGGCTAAGCGACAGAAAGAAGTGAAAGAAAAATGACTTGAGCGATCAGCGAAATAAAGCGAGCGGGAGAAAAGTATCAAGGCAAATGGCGAGGGTGGTTGGCGGCCAGCGTCGGAAGGGGGGGAGAGAAAGCATTTGGATGTTGGAGCAGAGAAAGAGAGGGGAGGATGTCACCCATGGCTGCCACTCATCACTCACAGCCAAATGACGCTGTTTTTTTCTTCTCCTTCCCCCGCCAGTCTCCCCTCCTCCCTCTTCCCGCCGTGGGAGAGGGGACGCCATGAGAGGAGTTTAGTAGGAGGGAGCTCAGCCCGACCCAACAGGGTCACTCAGAGTTCACAACCTCCAGGTGGGGCTCTCCTCCACCACTGCTGTTGTTGTTAAAACTGTCCGGGCGGGGACGGTGATGGTTTACATGATACGTCCTAAGAGAAAAATGTGTTATTGTTTGAAGTTTTTTGAAAAGTTTCACATACAGATGCTGTCAAAGCAATCCCTGTTGTAGAAATGACTGGAAAGGTGTAATACGCATGCCAGGTCACGAGTGGGCCGCTTTTGGCTGTTATCCAAAACTGGCCTCATCCGGCATATTTGGAATTTGACTCGTCTGATGAGCCGCCATTTTCCTTTGACAACAATGTTATCTAGTTTTTTCTTTAAGTTTGAAAAGTTTCACATGACCACATTTAGCTACAAAAAGAAAACAAAGTGAAACATCTAAAATTTGACTATCACAGTGCACCGCCATTTAAGTTTTACGACAACAACATCGCACTGCATGTCTAAGTTTTACGCAGACAACAAAATAGTCAAAACCATCCCTGATCATGGAAACAATTGAAAATGCTGAAGTATGCATGTGAGTACAATAGTTGGCGACATTTTGTGAAGCTCTAAAGCACAATTTTTCCAAGAACCCCCTCATAATCCTAATGCCAATTAAACATAATAACCTTGTGTACCCCAAATGCCATAGGAATGAAAAAGTGGAATATTTTCAAGAAAATCGGAATGCTAAGATAACTTTTTTTTTTTTCGAGAAATAAGTTGTAATGTTATGAGAATAGTCATATTTTTCCAATAAAAAGTCGTAATCTTCACAGAAACAGACCTATTTTGTCAGGATAAAAATTTACTAACCTTATGAGATGAAAGTCTTATTTTTCCAAGATAAAGTTGTCATATTATGACGTTAAAGTTTAACATAGGAAGAAAGTCATATTTTACTGAGTGAATTTCAGAAGTACAATTTTTATTCTGGAAAAGATGCCTTTAATCTCTGAAAAATAGGACTATTCTCGGAAAAAAATATGCCATTTGTTCTAGGAGAAAAAAATAGGACTTTATTCCTTTAATTATATGCCTTTTGTGAAAAAAGAAAAAAGACTTCATGCAGAGATATCAGATTTGTGATTATAGGTCACAAAGACATCAGAGCTTTTAATTACTCCAAAGCTAAGGAGGGAGGAGTCATTGCTTTTTGTTAGTAAGTATACTGTATGTAGTAGGTATGTACTTTTTTCAAAGATACGACATAATTTATCGCAAATTCTTACAAGCTGTGGGTCACGGACCCCGGTTTCAGAACCACTGTTTCAAACGACCCAAAACTTAAACCTGGACGTGGTACTAGCATGTTGTTTGTTTGTTTGATGCGTGTTTGCGTGAGAAGAAACACTTCCTTCTGGGATTGGCGAGCTTCCCATTCCCATCTTGTGTGTGTGTCAGCTCCACTTGTCCTCGTCGTTTCTGGGAAGCGTCAGCCGCCGTTCAGAACTCAAACGACCTGGTCTTTTTTTTTTTTCTTCTCCTCTTTCTCTCTCTCTCTCTCTCTCTCCCTCCCTCCCTCCACCACCACCACCTCCTCCTCCTCCTCGCTCTCCTCGCACCAAATTTGGGGAACAGCTGGGGCGGCCATGACGATGATTTGTCTCCCTCTGCCCGTCCGCTTGACAGCTTTCATAGCACGCACATGCTCGTACGCCATCGCTAATAAGCACACACACGGCGATACACACTGTAAGACACGTAGCCTTATACAGAGGCCATGTTTTTTCTGGCCGCTGCCAAAACACAGCCATTTCCTTTAAGCCGGGGCCGCCATACATCAGTGTGGGGCCTCCCAACCCGGATGGCAGGGGCTGACAGAATGACACGTGTCATTTATCAAACGAGGGGGCGGCGGGCGGGGGGCTTGGGGGGTCTCAGACAGGCTGTGTGACAAAGCCCTGCATCCAGAGCAGTGTGTCATGGGATACATGCCCACACCCACTGTCCACAAACTAAAAAAACTCCCTTTATGGCTCAAGAATGTTTTTTTTATTTATACAGTGAAAACCCCCATTTATCGCTGGTTATATTCCAGACCCACCCGCAATAGTTGGAAAGCTATGATATTGAGAGACCATTTAAAAAATAAATAAATAAATAAATAAATAAATTTTAAAAAAAATAAAATAAAAACTTCCCAGACACTTTGAACACATTTAGACTTATTAAAACACATTTTCAGGTATTCCTTAGTGCCTATTCTCACTCGCTCGCTGTCAAGAAAGGGGAGACTATCGTGTACAACTGTATCACTTTGAGGAAATGAAAAGACGACTCTCTCTCAGTTCTCTGAAGGAGGCAAGACATGCTTGCAATTTGTCTGTTCCAAGCGGTAAAACTGGCACATAAAACCGAAAATTAACATGATATATTTGAACATCAAAATGTTCAATGGTATTATTTCGTCTAAAAAAAGTCCGCAGTCTTGATGCAAACATGTAATGTGAAACGCCATAGACGGGCTAACGGAAATTAGCATAGATAACCTTCATACATCTACTACTTTGACGCACACGGAGCAGCAACACATACAGACATACAACAATACTGGCATATACCTGCATTCTCTTCACTCTGTGGTAACGATCATTGCAGGAGATTTCAATAGTTGGGGATCTTGTCTGCCTCTTCTTCATGCTCTTAATTACGCTGCATTTCTTCCAGTAGACCTCAGTGCTGGCCAGCATGTTGTGGCATAACGTGGTACTACACTAAAGGTGCGTAACTCGAAATTTGGAATTGCCTAACCAGGATAGAGAGACGATTGCTGGAGCATATTAAGTAACAAACACAAGTACCGTGTTCAGATTTTTTTTCGGCTTTTGTTTGCAAAATTGGATTACTTTTTTCCATTGCGATAAAGTCTGTCCTCCATTGTTATCCACCACCTTAGAATGCAAATGGTGCAGCCCTTTAACTTAAAAAAATATTTTAAAAAATTTAAAGAATCAATCTTCACCATTTGAGTCATCGTGGAACCATTACGCCTGTCCCAGAATGCAAATGGTACAGTCTAGAGTTTCAGTAATTACATTTTTAGAATTGATTATTTGACCAATTATACCATTGATTGAGTAATGGGACAAAAACTGATTTTGCATTATTAAACATGTGCCTGAGAGGTGCAGGTATTAATTTTGCCCACAGGGGGTTGCCATCCTCACATGCCACACTATAATGTCTTTAACTTTGAGTGTGTCTGGCTTTAAAAAGTAGGGCTTGGCCTGGTGAGTGGCTTGGGAGTCAGCCAATGAGAGTGTAGAGTTGGCTGTTGTTCGCTCAGGTTTGTGGCTGGCTGTTAAGTGGCTGACCATTAACCTTTCTGTGTGTTGACTGCCTGAACTTTAGTTGTGTAGCAGCTAGTGTGTGAATGTGTTGTCAAGCGTTTATTTTCTTAGTTTGGTCAAGCTGTTGTTGTCCATTAGTTAGTTAGTTATGCTATGCCGTAGACACATTGCACTTGTGAAAGTGTGAAATTATCCCAAACTTTGGACATTCTTGGTCTTTAACACACTCTTTTTTTCCTGGCTCACTGCCATCGCGCTGACTTATTTCCACACGAACTGGTGCGTGAGTCTGCAGTAACATTAGTCTGTGTGGAAACATGATCACTGTGAAGCTTTGAGGCAGAGATTTTGCTTCAACTTTTTATGTAATCAAGTTATTCAATTAATCTGTTAATCCTTTTTTTTTTAAACTTCACTTATTTGCGGAATTTTATTGCTTTATGCCATCACGATAAAAAATTGTACAGTCCCATCAACTTGTGTCATTTTGCGTCAACCAGAAAGTAGGCTGCTAACTAACAAACAAAAAAAATGCAAAATTCACTGCTCACATTTTGGTTTCTTTTTTTGCTTTTTTAAGTCACATAACCACTGCCCAGAATGCCAATGGCACACTCCCTTCCGTTAATCTTTAGTACCAAGTAGCCTGCTAACTATTAAACCCCAATACCGCGCTCTGTTCTCTTTGCATGCGGGCCGCAACAGTCCCACCATACGCCTCTCTTCCTCCTTCATCACGTCCTCTTCTGTGATCTCCGCCCCACCCCGCCGGTCCCTCCCGCCGTGCCCCAACCTTCCCCCACTCTTCCCATCATCTCCTCTTTCAAGCGCCCGTTCATTTGTCTTCATAAGCTTAATTTATTCGCTCGGCCTGCAGATGCGCGCTGACACACATCAGTCTCCCTCCCACGCTGAATGACGCACGCTCCCTGGGTGCACACCTGACCCCCCAACACACACACACTAACATTAACACACACATATGTCATGTACTGTATTACCTCATAGGACGCACCCGTTTCACCCACTCAAACCCTCGGCGCACGGCTAAGCATTCTTGTAGATGAAGTTATGTACCCGTGTGTGGGTATATGTGGTAGATAGAGGGCAGGGGGGAACGGGTATTTTCTTTTTTTCTGCCATTTTCCACACCCACACAGCCGTTGGTTGTCTCTCCGCAGTCGGATATTGTGCTCCGTTGAAGGATGGCTTCCTCTCTTCCTGCCTCGCTCCGGCTGTAAGGCTGCTTTGAGCCAATGCACACACGCACACGCTTAGTTGCTTCCACACACAAATAGCTTGGACATGGCTACTGATACAAGCTCCCCAGTAAATCATTTACTCCTCACCCCCCCCCCCCTTTTTTTTTTGTCTTGTCAAAAAACAATATCATAGCACTCCCATATGTTAGCTAAATGTTATGAATAAATGTTATGTCTCCAAAGTATTTTTTGTCAAATGGCTGTCTGTTGTCGTACTAGAGTGGCTCCAACTACCGCAGACAAATTCCTTTTTTTTTTTTTTTTTTACATGGCAAATGAAGATGATTCTGATTCTGATGAAGTATCGTAGATGGTTTTCTTCTTTGTATTATCACACAATTGCATCGTGACTCTTCATTACTTGGATTCATATTGTGATTTTATCATCAAAGTCCCCCCCGTGAGTGTTCCTTATTGTGTAACGTTGATGGCTTTTGTTCAGTATATAGAGTATGGCACAACCTCTTTATTGTGATATTATAGCAGATAATATATAGCATTGGTCAGATTTTGTGATATTGTGTTGAGTTTTTATTGGGACCATAGGTATTGTAATATATTGGAGATGGTTGTCTTCCAATACAGGGGTACATTGGCTTATAAATGACCTGACTTTTTTTTTTTTTCAAGATACGAGCTGTCACTCGAATTATATTTTTTTTCCCCTTGATTTGTGAGCAACTTTGAGAGACAAGCTAGACATTGGCCGCAAACTCAACTCAATTCACTTTACAACAAGCAGAAGTTTCGCAAATGGTGACCAAAAAGTTATTTCCACTCCGTGTTAGAGTTTACTGTCCAATTAAACATAAAACAAAGAGAATTACACGTTGTGTATTCAAAACTACACAACATTGCCTTTGTCTGCTTGCTTAATGATAACACGCAATGCAAAACGCCATAAACGGGTTAACAAATTGTATCGATAGTCGTGTTGTTATAAGCTTAAAACAATGGGAATTTGAACACAAACAGTGACGCAACACAAGTAGACAGACAATAAAGGAATACTCACTGGTATCAGTTATCGGATATTTTTAGAATCAATTATTCTATTGAGTGACCGGCACCAGATACCCATTTCGAGTCCCTTTCATTACTCGCATAAAGTCCCAGACGAACACGAGGCCAGCATAGCAAGTCTGTATCTCTCCAACACAAGGTCACTGGAGCACAAAACCAACTTCCAGGTTGTTCATTTCATGCACATGATCTCTTGCGTTGGAGAGCTTTCAACTTGCTACAAATTGCCATGTTTGTATAAACATTTCAGTCTATGTACAACATATCAGAATTATTTAATAACGTCAGCTTTTTCAAACCTTTGTTGAGCCAAGGCACCAATTTCATGTTAGAAAAAGCTTAGTTAACCATCCATCCATCCATTTTCTGAGCCGCTTCTCCTCACTAGGATCGCGGGCGTGCTGGAGCCTATCCCAGCTGTCATCGGGCAGGAGGCGGGGTACACCCTGAACTGGTTGCCAGCCAATCGCAGGGCACATAGAAACAAACAACCATCCGTACTCACATTCACACCTACGGGCAATTTAGAGTCTCCAATTAATGCATGTTTTTGGGATGTGGGAGGAAACCGGAATGCCCGGAGAAAACCCACGCAGGCACGGGGAGAACATGCAATCTCCACACAGGCGGGGCCAGGCATTGAAACCGGGTCCTCAGAACTGTCAGGCTGACGGTCTAACCAGTCGCCCACCGTGCCGCCTAGTTAACCACTAAACCAATATATAAAGTATAAATACTGAAATGAATGAGCTTGTCACAATTTAATCACAAGTGGATACACAGGTCGATTATACCTTTTGCCCTCTAATGGAAGAGCATTGATTTGTTCTGCTTGTCATATATATATTTCTGATTAATAAAAATAATTTAAGTAATAATAATACAAAATATGTAAGACATAATTGATTTTCTTAAAGAGTCAACGTATCCAAAACCGAAACAAAAACCGTTACCACAAAACCGAGATACAAATCGAACCGTGGATTTTGTGAACCGTTCCACCCCAAGTCATGATGTATCGTAGATCGTTACTAGTTTTCTTCTGATATTTATAATATTGCACAATCGCTGTACCGTGATATTATAGGGATTTTGGGCTAAATATCATGACTTGTTACATAGGTCTTGTAATGTATTGTGATGTTTTCTTCCAGTATACTGTATGGATGATTGTGCAATTGCTCTCATGATATTATCAGTATCGTTTGTGTTATCACATCCGGAATACCTCTGTGACTCCCACCCCTATTAAATATGCTGTTGTATTTTTGTTTTGTTATGTGCTTGTGTACGATCCCTCCCGCCTTGATCTCATACACAAATTCGGAAATGACAGTTGAAAACTTTGCCTAATGGAACATCGGCCTTCAGCAGCACTTTGTCACTGGGTAAAAGAAAAAGCATGCCAAGCATAAAGGATAATGGGTTTCACGGTGCACAATTGGCGGAATTTCCCCGGTGACACATGCGGTACAAACTGCTCAAATATTTGGGGACGTCTCGGTCGTCCTGATCTGACTTCCACCCGAAGGCATTTTGTGGTTCTAATTAATTTCCCTGAAGTCGCTTTTACGGTTTTTCATGTTCCTTTTTTTCCCCTTTATTATCATTTTTTAACATCCCTGAAAAGAAAAGTTGATGTCATACTTTTATTTCAAAAGGTTATTCAATGCCCGTATTTCAAGGTAGATAAAAATAAATATTCAACTGTCCTATTTTACGTTTATTTAGTTTCCTACCACTTTAAATTAATCATATTTCACACCAATTCAAAGGGAGAAGAATGTGGCCGCTCAACGCAATGTTACTATGAAAACGCTAATCTTTAAGAGTGTATCAGATTCTCTGGAAAGACATTAAAACTGTTTCAAAACCATGGTCATTAAGCAAAGTTATGTGCTGTAAATTTATGAGCCACTTCGTAAAACATTTCTGTGCACTAAAAACCTTGCTAGCTGATGCTCACTAGCTAACTCTTTCTTTCCTTCAACAATATAATTTTAATTAAACTGAACACTAGGGCTGGGCGATTAATCGGTTTTATTTATTAGTTCCAATTTCTTAGCTAGCAACCTTGCTAGGTGATACCACCTAGCTCGACATGTTCCTTCATTCATAATTATTTTACTAAATACTACGGCTGAGCAGTTAATTGATTTTGTCGAGTAATTCAAGTTTATTGGTCGGGACCATTTTCTTCAGTTTTCCATCAGAGCACTACCCGCTGACATGCACTGCTTACACTTACAACATGGCTGCAAACAGAGAGGAGCTATTTTACAAAAGCTGTCAGTGTTGCCAACTTAGCAATTCGGTCGCTATACTTGGCGACTTTTCCAACCTTTCTAGCGACTATTGTTTGGGAAAAAAAGCGACTAGCGTGACATGAGCAGAATTAGTTACGTACTGTTTTTCGTATGACAATCAAAGGCCCTGTGGAGAGGCCATCCAAGTTAATCGCACCGGACATTTGCCAAAAACGGAGCCCATTTATATACATTGCAACAGCAGTCATTTATCAAGACGTTGGAAACGTTTGACCTGTGTATGTGCTTTCATGCTGTCATTTGGCCATCTTTTCATGATGTTAAATTGTTGAACATTTAAATTGTAAATTTATTAAGGAATGTTTACGTCCATGCTTTTGGCGAAAGCAAACATTTTTCCAAGAGGAAGCACTTATTTTCTTCCAGTATCTGTCAGAAAAAAAATATTCATTATTTCTATGACATTTGATGAAGTTAATGCTGTTAATGCTAAAAATAAAAAATAAAAAAAAACTTTCTGAAAATATTCAAGCTTTTTAGTATCAGATGAAAAAGCAAATCCCAGAAAAAAAACAACTTTTGAATAATGTCATTGGTATTTGCTTTTTCTATAAGCAAAGAGGGAGGGGGATTGAAAGCAAACATCTTTTTTTTTTTTTTGGAGATTTTATGTTAAGGTCCTAAGTATTTATGGTGAATTGTATTGTAATAATATTGTGGAGATAAAAACAGTAACATCCAAAAGGAACTGTTTTGGGAGTTACCGGCGTTAGCATACTCATAAGCGGCTTTTTCTTCACAGTTGTTTAGCTAAACGGTTATGTAGCTAAAAACTGTGGCTAAATTCCCCTAAATGAATATTTGATTATTAAACCCTCCTTGGATGAAGCAGAGAGTCAAATTTGTCTGACACTTTGATTTTATCTCAGAATAATGTGTCACTGCCCAAAAACCTCAACGGATCTATTTAGCGCAGACAGTTATTTAGCTCGAATTTATTTGAGGTATATGTGTGTGTGTGTGTGTGTGTGTGTGTGAGTGTGTGCGTGCGCGTGCGTGCGTGCGTTTTTTGCTGCTTTCCTCATCAGTGTTCTACGAGGCGAGCGTCCTTGGTATGAAGGCTGATTGATGGCTTATTGTGCAAGCGGACCCGACTAGACCTAACCGGTTACGTTTTGGCCCCACGCCATCTCATCTTTATTTTCATGTTGTAGATACTTTAAATACATCCTAATACTCAAACTATACATACTGCTTATTACCATTGTGGTTGTATTTTTTTTTTGCTTTATTTTTGTTGTTTTGAGCTATGTATGTTCTGTGTATCATCACTGTTCCAATTCTTCATTCTTCCTTCCTCAGACCTTAACTTTGTTTCCTTCGTCGCCGCTTGGATCCCTTGAGTCAAAGTTCCATTTTAATGCCTCCATTCATAGTCCATGAACATGCTCACATTTCTTTGCAGGTTCTATTGTCTTCGCAAGTCGCAGAGCAGTTTTCCCCACCGCGGAAAAAGTTGAAAACTCGTCTGTCAATGCTTTTCCGCTCTCTATTGTCCATGCCGGCGCCGGTGATTTATGGTAATTATCCATCTTTTGGGGGTCATCCGTCAAACTGCTTGTTGCTAGGCGATGGGAGCAGATGTTGTTTAGTTACCAGCAAAACGGGAAGATGGTCCGGGGCAGCGCAGGTGAACTCAAACTGTGTGTGGGGGGGGTGGGGGGGGTTCATGAAACGTCAACATCAAAATGGTGCATTCTTCACCTTCAACCCTAATCCTGCATTGTAAGAATCACTCACTATCTGTGCTAAACGGCAGCCATTTGCAGTGAAAGGCAGTCAAATATTGACGTCACAAATGTATTAACATTTCTGTAAGTGAGCATTATCATAAAACATGAATAAGCCACCTGGCTACTTGGTGAAACAGGAACCGTATTTGGTAACTTTTAAATTATGTGGCCGCATAATTTTTCCCAGCCAGTGAAAAAACTAGAGAGAGAGGGGGAAAAAAATTCAATTATTTTTAACCCTCCTGTTATGTGGCAGGTTAAATTGTCCCATTTTAAAGTTAAAGAAATGTTAAAAGTACGGTAGTTTTCTCGGGTATGTTCATGTTTGTATAAGAATCTTACACCGGTCTATTAGTATTTTTGCTGTATTGAATAATAATTTTTCATGACTATCATTGCATTTCTTTGCTGATTGGCTGGGAGCAAATCACATGGTTTTACTGCCCTACACGAAGTGGTGTCCTTTTTAACTTGGCTACGTTGCAGCATTTGAACACAAATTAGGGAATAAATGAGGAATAAATAAGTGAGATGTGTTTCAATTGAATACGTTGAATACGCAAGTGTTGTCTGACCTACATGGAGTCAGCTGACCAAATGTATATCATAGTGGCATCGTTTTTAATTAGCATTAGTAACGCTTTAGGTGCACTTTGCCTCAAAAAAAAAAAAAAAACAACCCAGATGGTTTGGAATGCCTGTGCAGCACAAGAGCACGGTTGTTATTCCAACCCTCGAGTGTGTCGATCTTTGTGTGTGTGTGTGTGTGTGTGTGTGTGTGTGTGTGTGTGTGTGTGTGTGTGTGTGTATACACGTGGATGTGTGTCTCAGAACAAACACTCACCTGACAGTGCAGGAAAGTGCCGATTTCGCCGGTAAAGCAGTTGGACGATCGAAAATAAATTTACAGTGGTACTTTGACTTACTGTATGTGCTTAATTTGCTCCGTGACCAAGCTCGTGACTCAACTTTACACTGTTGTTGTAGAATCTCTGGCCACTTTCATTCTGGAATTGCCGGTAAATTGACACACAAGAGGCGTGACTGTAGAACTCATCACATTTAGAGAATTGGTTGCCTGGCAATGGAAGTGACAATTGCTTTCAACACAAAGTAGTGTGGGCATTGAGTCTCGGGTGTTCATCTTCACAATCTGACGCAATGTCAAAAACCCCTCCATCCTGCATCGGTACCTTACACACAGATGGCAAAAAGGCAGTCAAATGTCCGCTTTGTAAAGGGCTTCTGATAAGAAAGAATCTTGTGACTAAAATGACCCAAAAAAGACCAATAAAAATAATTAAAGCTCTAGCATCCAATTATGTACAATGTTTTTTTTTTTTTTTTTTCTTTTTTCTTTCTTGTTTGTTTGTTTTTTGGTGCGGTTGTATCAAAATTAGAGCTGTTTCTAATACCAATATCCATCCATCCATTTTCTGAGTCGCTTCTCCTCACTAGGGTTGTGGGCGTGCTGGAGCCTACCCAGCTATCATCGGGCAGGAGGCGGGGTACACCCTGAACTGATTGCCAGTATTTATTTTACAGAGTTTGTACAATTGTGAAATTTTGAGTAATCATGTCTTGACTCAACTGAGACAAAATGGAGTGCACTACTTGACTGCAAAAAGCAGAGGGCGTTGCTCATTCGCTCTAAACTTTTGTTTTGTTTAAGAAAAAAAAAAAAATGCAAATCTGAGCTCCAGCCACAGAATGTTAATTGCCCCACGCAGCATTATTCTGCTTAACACTGCAAAGGAAACAGGAATTCAAAACATTCAAAAAGAGAAAACTGAAAATATTATATTAAACAATATCAGTGAAATTTAGTCAAAGGCATATCCCGCTCTTCTGATATTTTGCCTTTGATATTTGAGGCGGCATTGGCTCAGTTGGCAGAGCGAGTCATCCAGTGACTGAAGGATCAGCGGTTTGAGTCCTGCCTCTGCTGTCAAAGTGTCCTTGGGGAAGGCACTGAACCCTAAATTGCTCCCATTGGGTCTGGCGGCACCTGACCTTTTGGTGTATGAATGTTTTTTGAAATTGTGCTTGATTTATCTAAATGACAAAATTCAGGAAGTGTATCTATGAATGTGTACTGATCCAAATCAGGATGTTTTGAGCCTAGCTAGCAGAGGTCTACGCCCTTGTCTTGGATATCATGACATTGATCAGGTGTACCTAAAAGAGCGTCCCACGGAGAACCGAGACATCGTTGACATGCTCAGCGTCGGCATAATTGTCGCTCCTGCGTGTATAGGACGCGGGAAGTAATAATGTCATTTTATTTACCCCCTCTACCTCTCCGCAGGTCAGTGACACACTGTGATCATGCCTGTCTAATGCCATCAGAGGTGAGTGGCAGCGAATGGAGGGCCTGGTGACAAAGCGAAACGGGATGGAGGGAAAATAACGGCTGCCCGTTGTGGAGGGGGCTCGCTAAACAGCGCAAGGGGGTGGGAGTGTTCGGCTGGAACGCGGCGGGTAAATCAGCGGGGGTGAAAGCTGGCGGAATTGGACATTAGCGCTGCAAATGAGAGGCGGGATTGCCCTCTTGGTCGAGACGACATGAATAAATGAAGATGCTTTACAGGGCAAGGTGTGTTTGTATGTATGTGTGCAGGGAAAGTTGATTGTTTTCATCTGCGTGACACAAGACGTCTGACATATGAGTGCTACTTTGAGTTCTAAAGCATACTGGACAAACAGAAGTAACTCAGTAATATTCTGAATATATTTCACACAAGTGCCGATGCAGTTGTGTCCAAAAGTATTTGGACAATGGCTTTTTCTGAGTGTCGCATTGAATCTTAGATAGTCAGCAAACTTTGGCTTAAAGGTTTAGATACCAGTCTCCAATTGGGTCGCAAATTCCCTAATAGGAGTTTGTCAAATTACGGGCCCCTGAAATTTGCCCACAGTAGCTTCCTCAAACCCAAAAGAAACTTCCTGTTCAATTTCTTAAATTTTTTTGTGAATCCTTTAATGCTAGAAATGTCTGCCAAATCTTGGCAATCGGTGAAAGTGGTGCGAGGGGTGTTAAAGTACGAGCCCTGGAATTCACCCCAAAGGGCCGCTTCACACCAAACTTTGACACCATACTCCGCCAAGATTAGATGGCATAGGCATAAAAATCTTGGTAATTTAGCGCCGCCCATGTGTCTAGCATTCTGGCTTCTGATTGGAGCTCATTTGGGTTGAATTTCCAAATTGCAGTTGGCCAAAATAACAGACCTTGAATTTACCCAAAATGGCTAGCTTCCTGTTAAATTTCTTGCATGGGTACTTGAGATGTTTTCGCGCATCCTGTTATAATCGATGTGTCTACCCAATTTCGTGTCAAATGGTGAAACTGGTCCCAGTCGCTACCGAGGGACTTTTGGTGGGGTCGTGTTGGCGACCCCCTAAACATAAAGTTTCAAATCAAGACCTAATAACAAAAAAGAAAATGCAGACATTCAGTATTATTTAAGAGGTTTCGCAGAAATACGCCATTTACCATTTAGGAATGACGGCCATTTTATGCCGATTACCCGAGATATTATGGAGTCTTCAACTCAAATTCTGTCACTGTCCAAATACCTCTGGACCGAAACCTGTGTGTGTGTGTGTATACCCTTTTTTAATCTAACATGTCAATGTATGTGTGTGGAGGACATTGTGTTTTAGATGACCTCACACATCTCCCTGCCCTGGGGGAGGTACAGTATGTTGTTCTTTGTGGTGCGGGGGTGTTGTAGTGCCCTACTGTGGTGTCACCTGTCTGCAGCAGGAAATCCTGGACTGTACACAACAATAGTGACAGGCTGCACTCCAAACACACACAGATGGCCTAGCTTCTTCATTACAGGCCTGCCCGCACACACACTTCTTCAATACAGAGCAGATAGTCAATTATGGGATTACGACATGTATATTTATTGCATTGTTGTTTTGGAGTGGTTAGCCCAGTGTTTATTTCTGCCTTTTGTGTTCCTGTGCACTAGTGGGCGTTGGAATTAATGGTATAATCGTTGCATCGCAATGTAGCCATGAACGATTGTGTATCTATGTCGTGTCAGAGAATCGATTATAACACGATGACATTGGGATTTTTGACCTGCGGCATAAATATTCTTGTGGTCTTACAGTCTGAGCAGGGTGCCAGTGATAGGCTTATCCAGAGAGTTGTAGCTGCGTTCGTTCTCATCTAAATGGCGTCATTCGTCACATACGAGGCCGCAAGCTAAAATATAAGGATGCCCCAAGCCTTTTAAAAAAGCGGATATCAGGACATGCTCGACCTGGGCAAGTCATACAGTGTAAAGTCTGTCGCACAAAAACTGGGTGTGGCTAGCATGTGCCACTTTTATTTCACTGGCCAATGGGGCCGTTACGATGGTGCCCTACAAAGTCTGCCTTGCAACGATGGAGAGCCCGGCTTTCGTTAGACTGACAACCAGTGGGCTGGATTCTTCCGCATCATTCGACGGCCAGTGGATTGATTCGACTTGCAGAACCCACAGTATGGAAAACAAGCAAGCGCCCAAGACAATGAAAGCGTATAGACACATCGCCATACACACATCGCCCCCACCCTCGTGCCGGCCACAACTTTACTGAGAAATCAAGTATATGCCACATAAGATCAAAATGTTGTTATCAAACCTTGAAAAGTCACCATCCATAATATTTTCCCTTAAACCTCAGACCTGAACACGCTCCTGTACTGGCGAGTCTTTTGGCTGTTGTTGAACTTCATTCCCACATCCTCCCTGAGTGGCCTTTGTACATTTTTGACTGACAACCACAACAGACACCTCCATTTTAAATCCCCCCCTCGGCCCTCCTCCCTCACCCTCTTTTGTTCCCCCTGAAAGCTGCCGTGTCAGCATCTTTCCCCATCTCTGATTGCCTTATTAGCCGGAGGTGGCACTTTCTTGTTGTACACAGACTGTAGAGAGGAGATTGTTTGGGGTTTTTGTCGTTCCGTGCCCGTCCCACCCTCGTCCACACACACACACCCACACAATCCTGAAGTGCCTTTTTTTCTGAAGCTTGTTTGTTGCGCTGTCAGCTCAGTTTTGTCTTGAACTCGCCACCTCTGCTGTGAATGGCTTCCGCCACGTTTCGATTTCTTCACTCAAATGAGAGTATTTTCAATGGGCTGAATTTTGTGAATGGCCCAAGTATAATTGTTTTATTTTTAAAACAAAAACGGACGTGTGTTGAGTCTTTATTCCTCCGACATGCAGAAAGAGAAAAAAGTGGGGGGTGGTTGCAACTGTTGAACCTGCAGCTGTGACTGGCACCTCACACACATCAGGTATTATGTCCACTCCTATTATGGGATGGAGTGCAACACGCTGTTTGAAGCTGACAGCACATCTGCCTCCTCGCTGGAGACTCATTCTGGCACCTCAGACAAGCATCTTACCCGAGATGGATTTGGGGGAGGGAAGGCGAAAGGATAGGGGCTTGCCTTTTTTAATACTCGACCCTCTTTTTTTTTTTTCCCCTCCCCTCCTGGAAATATTTAGTTTCTTTACAATGTCGCCTCATTTTCAGTCAGGCGTCTTTCAAAGCGCGACCAGGCTGTCATGTCCGCTGGCGCTTTTCCCTCGCCTCACGCTGGGAAGACTTCCACCGCCGCTGCCAAGTCCACTCCTCCCTGCCAGCCGTGGCTTGGCAAGGCGCACAAAACTGGCATGCACTCCCGTCCTTGCGCTATCTCCATTACTTTGGAGGCCAAATTGTGTGCGCACGTCCAGTCAAACTGAGGGATTGTGTCAGTTTTCCCAAGTGAGGTGGTACTTTTAATCTGTTGGTAAAATGTTGGAATGTGTGTTAAATTGTAAATACATCTTTCAATCCACCTTTTTCCTTGTCTAATAGTTAGGAGGTGCATTTTCAGTTGCCTTTTTATTTAAATTTTTTTTTTTTTTTTTGTACCTTATCTATGAAAGAAGGAGCCCATCTGTCCATTTAAAAAATCAAATGTAGCCTCTTAAAACAAAGGTTTGCCCACCCCTGGACTAGATCATATATGATTCCAACAGTGTGAACAGCTTAGGGAAGACTCTCCTCTCTTCCCAGTGCACAAAGCGAGCTCCAATTTGAGTTTGGTGTGAATACCTGTTAAACAACTTCACCAATCTAAAAAAATAAAAATCCCAGGCACACTTCAAAAATTCCACAGAATGAGTGGAAGTTTTCATATTGGGCGTCCTCTCCTAATGATGAGACTGAGATATGGCGGTTAAAGGTTACAAACATCAAGCGTGAACTATTTTGCACAGTGCCGTAAGAATACTGTATATTATGAATAATTATAATTATTTATTTTATTTTTTTTACACATTATATATATATATATATATATATATATATATATATATATGTGTGTGTGTGTGTGTGTGTGTGTATATATAATGTGTGCACATTACACACAAACACACACGTTTACTGTAATTCTGACTTTTGTATGCGCACGGTAGTGCGCGTACAAACTACAAATTTGAGTTACGCTGCCACCTTAGGAACGGAACTACATCGCAAAGCGGGAACCCCCCTTATTTTCTTCCCATTTTACTGTGCAGGTGGAAAGGCCTGGTGTCCAAAGACCTTTGTCCATAGCTGCATTCACAACCTTCATTAATGATAACAGAGACATGTACTATTTCCTGATTAATACTACTTGTGCTTGGAATTAACTTTCTATTTACTGTTTTCCAGCTTACGGTCCTGAGGATGAGTTTGGATCAGACAAAGCCGACGAAGAGGAACCCCTTCAGGATGACGGCCTCTCTCTGGACGGCCAGGACAACGACTACTTGTTCAACGACGATGAGGATGCTGGGGATCGCTTCAGCTGCCAGAACTCTCCACTCAGTAATGGAACTAACCCGGACGCTGGCTACGCCTCTCCGCTCAGCGCGGCCAGCGATCACCTGGCGGATCTCAAGACGCCACCCTTCTTCAACGACGCTCGGCAAAAGCTGGAGGAGAAGCCAGAGGAGAGCGCCGAGCAGCTCAATGGCCTCTCGCTGCAGGACAGTTTGGCCAAAATGAAAGCAGTCTATGCAAACTTGATCTCAGACGCCTCATGGTCTAGCATCGCCTTGGACATGCTGAAAACTAAACAAGATGAAGACGTTGCGTCCGGCAAGAACAACAAAAGTGCACATGACGAGCGCAATGGGATTCTAAACAACAGCAGCCAGGCGAGCGTCCTGTCAAAGATCAGATCAAGCAGCACCTGCGCTACCACTAATATGACTACGAGCAGTACCACTGCATCAAGAAGCGCGTCCAACAACGTCAGTGTCAACTCGGGGTTAGCCTACGACTGGCACCAGGCGGCCTTGGCCAAAACCTTTCAGCACACGCCGTACCAGCTTCTCCCCGAACCGAGCCTCTTCAGCACCGTGCAGCTCTACAGGCAAAACAACAAGTTGTATGGCCCCGTTTTCACGGGCGCCAGTAAGTTCAGGTGCAAGGACTGCAGCGCGGCCTACGACACCCTAGTGGGCCTGACCATCCACATGAACGAGACGGGCCACTACCGCGACGACAATAAAGACACAGAGGACGATCGGGGCAAGAAGTGGTCCAAGCCCCGCAAGCGTTCCCTGCTGGAAATGGAGGGCAAGGAGGATGCCCAGAAGGTTCTTAAATGCATGTACTGCGGCCACTCATTTGAGTCCTTACAGGACCTCAGCGTCCACATGATTAAAACGAAACACTATCAGAAAGTGCCTCTGAAAGAACCGATGCCAGCTCTCACCTCCAAGCTCGTCCCACCGACCAAAAAAAGAGCTTTTCAAGACTTGATGTCGCCAAGCTCCCCCGATTCAGTGTCGCCCAGCGTCCCGTTCGGAGAAACGCCTAAAGACCAGAAGGTGACCAATCCCTATGTCACGCCCAACAACCGCTACGGTTACCAAAACGGCGCCAGTTATACGTGGCAGTTCGAGGCACGCAAGGCGCAAATCCTCAAGTGCATGGAGTGCGGCAGCTCGCATGACACCTTGCAGCAACTGACAGCGCATATGATGGTCACGGGACACTTTCTCAAAGTTACCAACTCAGCCTCTAAAAAGGGCAAGCAGCTTGTTTTTGACCCCGCTAGCGAGGAAAAATTTCAGTCCATTCCTTTGCCGCCGACGACCACCAAGCTCCCAGCTCCAAACGGGAAGTCGCAGCGTGACTCCCCTTTGCAGCCGGCAAGCCCCGTGGAAGAGAGTAGGGACGGAGAGGATGAAGAGTTAGAGGAAGAGACTCTGATGCCGGTTGAACTCGACAGAAAAATTAAAGAAGAGAAGGAAGAGCCACCTGAGAAGTCAGATAAGACCGATAAGGGAAAGTCTTACCAGTATCTCAGAGAAGAAGACTTGGAGGAGACACCTAAAGGGGGACTGGACATCTTGAAATCGTTGGCAAACACGGTTTCAAGCGCAATCAACAAGGCCCAGACAGGCACGCCGACGTGGGGCGGATACCCCAGCATCCACGCAGCATACCAGCTCCAGAGCTCGCTCAAGTCCACTCTGCCTTCTTGTATGCAGGTTCAACCTTTATTCAGCAACAACTCTCTTAAGGCTGCGCCCGCCGACTTGGTTCCCGGCAGTCCGGCGTCACCTCAGAGCCACAAAAACAATGTGCAGGCCATGGAGAAACTGGTGGAGAAGGTAACTATGAAGAGCTCGGTGAAAAGTGAAAAAGAGGAGAAGGTCAGGTCTGCCAAGTCACCGTCGCCAAATTGTAAAGACAAACGGGTTTCACCTAATCCAGAAAAGACTGTCATAGACAAAACGGAGTCTAGAAGCAAAGAAAGTAGAAAGGTTACACAGATCAAGGAGGAGGCAACATCGCCAAAAAAGGTTGTTAATGAAGGCTGCAACAATCTGAGCATCATCACCGACCACTCCCCGGAGCAGCCCCTCGTCAACCCTCTTAGCGCCCTGCAGTCCATCATGAACACCCACTTGGGCAAAGCCGCCAAAGTGACAACGCCCTTCAGCGACCCCTTCGCCACGCTCTACAAGCTCAATGGCAAGTCGGTTCAAATCAAGCCTGCCGAACCGGTGGTAGAGTACCAAAACGACGACCAGCCCATGGATTTGACCAAATCTAGGAGCACCAATGGACCCCCGGTGAACTGTACCACATCTAACCGACAACCGGGCTCCAAAGGTGTGTCCCATTCGTCATCGCCGCCCCTCCGGGAGAACGCTTTAATGGACATATCAGACATGGTAAAGAATCTGACGGGCCGCTTGACGCCGAAGTCCACGACGCCGTCCTCCATCTCGGACAAGTCCGACGTCGAAGGGGGGACCTTTGAGGACAGTTTGGAGGAGTTATCCCCCATCCAGAGGCGGAAAGGCCGGCAGTCCAACTGGAATCCACAGCATCTCCTGATCCTCCAGGCGCAATTTGCCTCCAGCCTGCAGGAGACCACTGAGGGGAAGTTTGTCATTAGCGACCTGGGCCCCCAGGAGCGGGTGCACATCTGCAAATTCACCGGTCTCTCCATGACCACCATCTCGCATTGGCTGGCCAATGTGAAGTACCAGCTAAAGCGGACAGGTGGCACCAAGTTCCTCAAGAACATGGACTCGGGTCACCCGCTGTTTCTGTGCAACGACTGCGCCTCCCAGTTCAGAACTCCTTCCTCCTACATTCGCCACTTGGAGTCCCACTTGGGCTTCACCCTGCAGGACCTTTCCAAGCTCTCCATAGACTTCCTCGAGCAGCAGGTCGTCGGCAGGACGGACGAAAAGACTCTCGGCCCGTCTGAGTTTACGGATCACGAGGACGACGGCGGCGGCGGCGGCTCGCTCAATCAGTGCAAACTGTGCAGTCGGACCTTCGTGACCAAGCACGCCATCAAACTGCACCTTTGCAAGACGCACGGCAAGTCCCCTGAGAACCACCTGATCTTTGTCAAAGAGTTTGATAAGCAGTGACTCGGCCGTGCGAGCGCATCACGGGATTTACCGTTGCACTAGAATGTCTAGCTTCAATCTGTCCAATTAGAGTGACACAAGTGTACAAAGCGTCATCACAGCACACCTGGTAGCTTTACCAGTCCGCGTATCATTCGTTCTTTCCAGTTTACATTGGCAACCGTAAATCAAAAAATGAAAATAGGAATTTAGCTTTATGTTGTGAGAGTTAAAATTTATTAAAATATCTAGGAGACCTGGATAAGCTTAAAGATGATTTATTCTTGCAAGAAGAACCATAAAGCAAAATCAGTGGACACAGAATAATTCTCTGAGCATCTACTTTATACCTGTGCAAGCAACGCCCCATTATCTTCACTCAACATGGACTGCTCTGACTGCCATTGGTTTCTCTTATGTCAACAAGGTGGTCTTGTCTGACTTGGTTTTCCTCTGATTTAAGCCACCCATCCACAACATACTCAACTATTCACTCACCAGTCAGTATTAAACAAGTTACATGTGAGACTTATATTTATGTAAGAATGTGCAGAAATTAATCTATGATTGTAAACATTTTCCATCATTTTTAAAAAATCATTTTAGCCCTTCCAAATCATTTAAACACATTTAAACTTATTAAAACACACTTTTTAAAATATTCCTTAGTTCTCGCTCAAATAATTGTAGCGTGTACTTGCTTCACGCTCTTTTGTGTTTTTTTGTAACTTCCAGTTGAAGTTTACTGTTAAAACTGACATCAGAATTAAACATCGTTTTAACACCAAAATGTTCAACCAATCCATAATAATGTGAAATGCCATAGATGAGCTAACAAATTAACACAGATGTTACACTAATGATAAACTTTTAAACAACTGCTACTTTAACACACATGGAGCAGCAACACAAAGAAACAGACCATACACTGTTGGGGAAAACTGTATTAGTTGGGGACCTTCTCTCTCTGCCTTTTCCTCTGGCTGTTAGTTACACTGCACTTTTCCAGTATTTATTTTTTTGTCTTTTTTATCTAAACCTAAAATTGAATTGTGAAAAATAGGTCATTTTGTGTTAGATTAAAAGTTTGCATTTTAATGTTATACATTTTTGATTGCCAATTGATAATGGAAACAACAGATGATACACAGATTTTTCCGCCACATTGTGTAATTACTCATTCGTGCATTATGGTCGTACAAGAAGAGTGGGGTGGGGGTCGGGGGACTCTTGCACTGTTCCAAAGCTAAAACGTTCCGGGGTGATGTAAATTGTTTCAAAATGGCGCCGCAACCGCGTCGTGGCCGACTGATTGCCGCTCTCGTTCGCGCACTGCATCTTTTATGAGCCTTTGGGAATCGTCCATCTGTTGTTTTAAGACTGGACCGGCGCTCCCCTGTTTCTGTCACGGTCAACTCGCGTATTATTTATGAGATGGTTTGTGCATGTTTTAATGTAAAGCGGCAGTCAAATGAAAACACCATTTTTTTTTTTTTTTATTGAAAAATGAAGGTGAAGCAGTTGAAAGATGTCCTAAAATTCGTATTCAAACTATTCAAACAATGGAATGAAGGAATAACACTGCTTGAAAAAGCAGCAAAAAAAAAAAAAAAAAAACTATCGCGTTTGTTTCAACATGTACAGTATTTGCATTAGTCAGGTAACCGTTGTAAAATGAAGTTACTGTGTGAATACTCAGCAAGCGTATGTGCGTCAGCATAGCTTGCATGTTATGATTCCACATTTGTACTGTGTGAATTTTTATAATGTTATTTTCTAGACAAAGATGGCTGAAAGTGTATAAAGTTAGGTTTTGTTTGTTTATTTTTCATTAAAAATGTGGTTTACACAAAAGCACTCGTAACAATAACAAAGATTAAAAAACAAATTCTCAACGTTTTGTTTGAAGTTTATTACGTTTATTTGCAATGATGTTATTTTTGTCTTTGGTTGTAAAATAAACGCCATGATTTAAACTCCATTGTTGTAACTGTGTACTGTATATTTTAAAGTTTTGAAAATGCCAAAGGACAAAATGTTATGCAAGAATTTTAACATAAGATTTTTTTTTTTTTTTTTAGATTTTCCTAAATTTTATTTAATTTAAATGACAAAATATCATATACCGAAGAGAGAAAAATCGTTGGAAAACTTTGACATATTGTAATCGTTTTCCTGAATCTTGGTTTGTTTTAAAAAGATAAGTACCAGGGGGAGAAAAATAATGTGGTGAAACATTTTTAAAAAAGCTAAAAAAAAATAAATGAAGTTCATATAAAAGTAAGTGTCGAGGGAGGAAAGTAATACAAACGTGATGGAAAAATAAATCAAATCAAATGTAAATGTTACAGATTCCTTCCTTTTCAGAATAACTTAAAAGTTAACATTTGTAACACTTGTCGTAAGGCTGCTTGCTGTCAGATGTCTGTTGTTCTCTCTAATTTTGCACGTTATTGTAGAGGATTGACTGATTGACTTTTGTTTTGCATTTCAGAGCCTTGAATCTGTGCATGTGTCTGTTTATATAGCAAAATAATCCCTTTATAAGCGGCGGGGTGGGGGGGGGGGGGGGGGGGGTGTAGATAAAATAGAGGAAAAATGAGCTTGTGTGTTTGAGGTGGTGCTTGGCTTTGCTGTTCAGCAGCAGAATCAGGCACTTGATGATAAAGAAGCCCTGGCACATTTCCACTGAGGGCATTTAAGTCGACACGGCCCCGCCCCACGCTGCTCGTGAACGCTCGCCTCAGGCGTCTTCACAATGAACAATGAAGCTTGTGGCGCCTCTCCAGAAAATGGATCCCCATTGCCCCCTTACTCAAAACTGGGATCTGATGACATTTTTGGGGTTATCAGAAGTCCCTCCCACTTTGCCTTGGAAGTGTTTAGGGCCCTTCAGAATAATACTTTGTAGTAATAATACTTTCCATTTTCAGGACCTGAAAACATTGCCAAACCCCAAAGAGTTAAAATAAAAGAACGAAGCCATAATTTTCCAAAAACAAAGCGTGTGGGAGGCAAAAAAAAGTTTAGATTCAGTGTGGTCTTGATATAAATTGAGGGTTGTGTGACAAATGAAGAAGTGGCGTGATTAGTACCCATGAGGCCATACAGTGATCCAGTCACTGCGGTTGTGTACATGGTCATGCAACTATGCTAAAGAGCGCAGTTTTCCAAATGTCATCCGTTTACAGGTTCGTCAACCCAACTTCTGAGGATTTTGTAACAAAGGGTGTCAGAAGTGGGACAGTCATCATAAGACCATACAGCCTGTGTGATTGTGTACATGATCAGGCAAGCATCCCATGGAGTCTGCTTCTTAAAATGTCATCAGTTTACAGATTTTTCAGCCCATTCGACGTGACTTCTGAGAATTCTGTGACAAGTGGTGTCAGAAGTGGGACGATTAGCTGCACGGTTACCTACAGCATTTGAAATCCAGGTTAATGATACCTCCTAAAAGAATGGCAAAATATATCATCTTTGGACCATAATATAGTATTTTGAGCGAGTCTTCCTTTCAAGTTTCAGTGTCATGATTTGGTCACTTTTTCCATATTATTCCCTACTAAATTGTCAAGTCGTCTGAGGAAGCGGCAGGACTCATTTCTCATTGGCCCGCTCGACAATAAAGCACCTTTACACACTGAGTGTGAAGCTAAGGTTTCCAAATCACCCACAACGGTTCGCTCGCTGACAAGGTCTGTCCCCGCCGACGAGCGCCGGCATCGCCTAACTGTCAGCGGTACCGTTGTTATTTTTGTAAGATACCGCGACATCCTGCTTCAGACCAAGAGGGATGAGGAGGCTCTTGAGCAAGTGACAACGTGGACTTCCTGAGAGTAATGACACCTGCCTGCGCGGCCGATGGATGGCGCGTCTTTTTTTTTTCCGGCGGGAAAAAAGCTCGCAGGCTACCTCGCGGTTCTTAAGTTCTGGGTTTGAAACGCAGGTCCAGTCTTCCTGTGCGGAGTTTGCATTATCCATATTTTGTATTGGTGTTATGCATAAAGCTTTAATATATATAAATAATAAAATGAAAATAGTTGCTACTTTGTGAATTGTCCTTCTGGAACGCAAGCCCAACAATAAATGAGGGACGACTTTATTCCCATTTCTGTTGTGCGGTTTCGAATGTGTTCACCAGTTTGATGTCCCGCTAAAAGCAGATGGCCCGCAACGACGTCCGCTAGCCAGAAGCTGAGCTGAGGTGTTGTTGTTTGCGGATGGGACCGGTAGTTGGTTCCACATCCTGGCCCTTACTTACCTGTATTCTGGATGGGAATGTCTTGATGTTCCCTACAAAATATTCCAAATGCATATCTGTTCTAGAAGCTTGACGGACTGAGCAACAGTAACTAAGGGAGGCAGATCTCCAAACAAATCAAAAAGTCCAACATCCACCTGGAACGAGTTGACTTTTGAAGGTCTGACTTTTGGGGGGGGGTTGTGTCAGTTGTGTGTGTTATTGCTGGCTTGGAAAAATATGAATTGTCAGGACATGAAAAAGTAGGTTGTGCGGACGTCTCCGGTTGACCACGATGCAGACGGTGACATCACCCTCCCGCAGACACTTGTGCGTGTGATACAAAATAAATAGGTTACAACTGTCGCTGCTGCCATTTCCTCATTATTCCCGACTATTCCTGGTCGGGGGGATGTCAAACGCGTTTCATCCGGCAGCCTCGGCGGACAGTGTGACGAGCCTCATTCACGTGTGGTCCAAGTGGTTTGCATGACAATGGGGCCCCCAAACTCTGGCAAAGTGACACTCCGCCGACAAGCCATCACCAGGCGGCTGTCATATTAGGCGGCTAAATTCAGGTGACACCCATCCGGCGGCCTCACCCGGGCCGACCTGACACCGCTTCATGTTCCCCGCTGTCTTTTTCTGAGGGGCTTTGTTAGCGAGGGCGGGAGAGGAGCGAGCAGGGGGGGTTGCTTTTAATCAGCATGACGAACCCTTCCCTGTGCGCGCACATACGCACACTTCACGTGGGAGCGGGCATATGCGGAGGGCAGCGGGCCGGCCGACGTGCCATCATTAGTCCGAGCCGACGCGGCGAGCTCCTGACACATGTCGACGGGAGTTTTCATTCGACCTCCGCAAGGAGCAGCCGCATTATGCATAAAGGCGACGGCGTAGCACGACTGTCACATCGTGAAGAAGAGAGACAGCAGGAATTTATTACGGGCCTAACTGCACATGTACGGCGGGGTCCTCGGTTTACGACTGTCCCGATGTACGAGGTTTTGACGTTGCAAACGGCACACGTTTGATCTCATTTGCGCACTGGTGTAAGTTTAGGGACGGGATACCACAAACTACGAGGGGAAAGTCCAAGGTTTTTTTGTTTAAGCCTTTCCTCTTCCTGTCAGCCATTTTGGAAATGACCTCATTGTTGGAGGCTCGTCAGAAGCGGAGAGCTGTGATTGCATTTCTTGGTTTGGAAGGGGAGCAACCGCTAAACATTTTCAAGGTTGCAGAATGTGTATGAGGAAGCTGCAGCAGTCAAAAAGTGGTTGTCCACGATCAAAGATGAACAACAACACCCTGCTTTGCATGACCGTGACAAGCGAAGGATCTTGTGGAGTCATCAGTTCCTTTGGCGAGACAACCATAACCTGTCCCCAAACCCGCGTGGACAACCTAAAAGTACCAGTACAGAAGAATCTTGGTTTGTTAGAGCACACAATGCCGTGAAATGTCTTTTTTCCAAAAAAGCACTTCCATCATTCATGTTGTTTCAAGGGTGCAGCATCGACAGCTTTTTTGTATCATTTCGTAAACCCCAAATGAAGTCCCTATCATTATCTGGCGTTTGACATCGCTTTTAATTTACGGCCCTCCAACGGTCACGGCGCTTGCAAAAGTGACGGGAGAACGACAGGAGGGCGGCGGGAAGGGAAACGGCGGCGTCGCATGTGGATGGATCCTTTCTATTCGTCACTCTCGGTGAGCTACGCGGGCTTCCTCGTATTGTTCCCGTCCAAAGCTGTCCGGTTCCAACGCGTGTGTGTCAAACTCGCTTTCAGGCTCCGTGATTGAGGCTGTTTCCCCATCTTTACCTGAAGCAGACCTCGAGGGAGACATGACAGAAGCAGGAACAGAGAAGCGGGAAACAAGGTAGCCTTCCCGCCACTCATCGACGAGCCTTTTGACAATCGTAGGCTGTCATCACGTCCCGATCGGGCCCGTCAACACACATACAGTACACACGGCCCACCGACATATTCCGAGTTGGTATTTACGTACGCATCAGAGCGACACATGCAAACGCGTCAGACGTGTCGGGAACCCTAAAAATAAAACACTCGCTGACGCCGTGTACAGTCTCCACGGAGACCCCACCAAGAGGGAACAATTGGATTTAAAACCGCTCGGTTGTCAGAATCCGGACTCTATTGAGCGCCAGCCTTCATTAAATGTACAGGTGACCGAATACAAGTAAGATCCCAAAATACTTTTTCATTTCCCACTCATCTTACAATTTAGCCTTTGAAAATAAAAGGCTTATAAATTATTTGATTTTGGGAAAAAAAAAAAAAAAAGGCAGCAGTTAAGACTCAATCCAGGCTAAATTTAGCACCTCCCTGACATACAAAGATCTTCACCATATAGTCTTCGCTCGCTATTTGGGGGTTAGGGGCTGAGCCCTGCCGCAAATAGTGAAAATCTGCAAGCAATTGACACCGAGCGACAGTTTAAAACTTCCTGTAACTGCCACAGGAAGGTGGCAAAGCATTACTTTTTTATTCGATTGGACGATGGCCTGTCGACAGGAAACTCCTCCTCTCACTTCAACCTAACTCCTCGGCATCAACATGTCACCAGATGGCGCTGAAGCAATACTTTTATATTAGACAGGGCTTTGGCTTGAGTACAAAATCGGCAAAAAAGTGAGTTTCTCAGCCATTAAAGAACCATCGATTCCAAAAATAAAAAAGCGAATATGTAAATCTGCAAGTAGCACATCAGGAATATGCAACTGTACTTCCTTGACACCAATTACTACTTTTCAGCTAGGGCTTTGGTGCCATCTTGTGGCATCTAACCACAAAGAAATAGGACAAAATATACAAATTGTTGATTTATTTATTTATTTTGTTTAGTTTTTTTTCTTTCCAGAGAGTAGCATTTCCCCGTCACAGTCCTTTTTTGTTGTCGTTTTGTTGTAAACTCCGGCTTCACTTCACATTACATGATGACATCATTCTTTCAAAAATGTGTTTAATAGGCAGCTCATCTCATCTGCACTTCAATAAATAAATACAGTGGACCCCCCGCATATTCACGGTTTGGCACGTCCCGATTCACCTACTCACATTTTTTTTTTTTTTTTGGCAAATAAAAACAAAACAAAAAAATGAAATTTTCAATTCATTTTAAAACTAATTTTGGGAGTTGGAACCAACCCCCTGTGTATTGTGGAAAATGCATAACAGTGGCAAATCCCCGCTTTAAGAATTTTAGGGCTAAAAATAATTCAATAAATACATTTATTCAATACAATTTGAATGGCCATCTATTAGCCACAGATTTTTGTACGGCTTTGAAAATGAAGAAAGTTCCTCCTTACTTGAGATCATTCAAACTAAAACCTATTTTCCCGGTAGGACATGCGCTCCCGCCTCGCGCGAAGTGCAGCCCGGTGGCACGCTTCAGTGTGAGGACAAGACGTTCCAGAAGGTACCAACACAAGATTGTTGTTCTTTTTATTGTTGACACATTCACGCGTGCTCAACCCACAACTCAACTGCTTCTAGATGACTGCTTGCTAGCCCGTTTTGTTTTTTTCCCCCCTAGCGTTCCCTCCCACTCAGACGTCACTTTTTGTTGTTTTTCTGCGCGATTAATAAGCGACCAATTAAAAATAAAGAATTCAAAGGCTTTAAACGAATATGTAAATGTTCTCGTCGTTTGGCCGATAACGGCGTGCCTCTAAGCTCTCTTAGTCTTACCTGCAATTTTCCCTGATCCGCCGTGACAAACAAACACAAGCGTTAATCCTGTTATATGTATTTTTATGTTATTTTTTTAAAATACTATGCTTTTTGTTTCCCCTCTCCGCTTGCTTTTTTTTTTGTGATTTTCAAAATCAATTTTCAGATGCTTCAGTCTCTAAGCTCTTTCTTTCGGCATTGTTGTGACTTTTTCGCTAGGTAGCTTAGCATCGTCGTCACCGGGAGATGTCGATTCTGACATTATTGATATAAAAATATCAAAAGGCGCAGCAGCTTGAGTTTTTTTCCAAACATGCCAATATAATTTCCAACTACACATTAATGGCAAAACAGATCGCTATTAGAAATAATCATTTTATGAGTATTAATCTAGATTTTTGTTTTAAATAATTCACAATGTTATGAGACTTTTACGAGATAGAATTTGCAATCTTACGTGATCGATGAAGTTGTATTATTATTTTTTTTAATCAAGTTGTAATTTTGGGAGAAAAACCATTTTATGAAAATAATAGTTGTAATCTCACATTAAAAAGGTTGTAAAGTTGCAAGGAGTCAATCAAACTTGAAAATGAAACAAAATTGAGAGAAAAATATTAGTTTATGAGAATAATGTCATAAATATGAGAGTCACTTTTCAAGACAGGTCGTAATTGTAAAAGAATTAAAGGCGTAACCCTATGAAGTAAAAATTCTAATCTTTTGATAATAAATTGGTAATCGTATGAGAATAAAGTTTTATTTTGTCAATAAACAAAGTGGTCATTTTACAAAATAACAGTTGTAATCCTATGAGAAAAAAAGTCATAATTTTATGAGAATATGGTCGTAATCCAACGAGATAAATGTCGCAACCCTACAAAATAAGTAACATCTTGCGAAGTGGAGTTGTAATTTTGCAAATTAAAACAAAATCGCACAAGAAGAAATTCGAAATTGTGTGAGACTTAAATTGTACATATTTCCAAAAAAAAAAAGTTTTCATTTTACTGGCATAAAGTTGTAATCCCACAAAATACTGTAAAGTAAATTATAATTTAGGGAGCTGAAAATGAGTGCGTTTATTTGTTAAATTATTTTGAGAGAATAAAAGAAAATAGGCACGGTGGCCGACTGGTTAGAGCGTCAGCCTCACAGTTCTGAGGACCCGGGTTCAATCCCCGGCCCCGCCTGTGTGGAGTTTGCTTGTTCTCCCCGTGCCCGCGTGGGTTTTCTCCGGGCACTCCGGTTTTCCTCCCACATCCCAAAAACATGCATTAATTGGAGACTCTGAATTGCCCGTAGGTATGAATGTGAATGCGAATAGTTGTTTGTTTCTATGTGCCCTGCGATTGGCTGGCAACCAGTTCAGGGTGTACCCCGCCTCCTGCCCGATGACAGCCGGGATAGGCTCCAGCACGCCCGCGACCCTGGTGAGGAGAAGCGGCTCAGAGAATGGATGGATGGATAAAAGAAAGTAATGTCATTATTTTACAAGAATAAAGTCAACATTTTAAATGAATCATAATCCTACAAAAAAGATCTCAGCTAAACTTCCAATGAAAAGTTTTGGAAATGTTAGCATCTAACCCTAGCAAAGTGTTTGGTATCGTCTGCTAGTTTTCATGGAGGTCAGCGGTCTTGGTTCTTGGAGGCGGACGCAAAACCAACTTCTGGAGGAAGAGCGACGTGCACTTATAAAGGAAAGTTTTGGGAACGTTAAGCCCTCAAAGCGCTAAAAAAGTCGCACTTGAGCCGCAAGTGTCAGAGGAACTTTGGCATGACTGCGACACCTTCATTTCCCGACTAATACCTGAACTAAATACCCCCGCTCGCTCCCTGCGCGCGCCCTTTAATCGCGGAATAACGGCCTTGAGGGGGAGGCGTGTGGTGGGGGGTCGGTAATAAAAAGTGACAATTAAAGGATCCTCACCTTCGCCTGCGGCGTTGAAGAAAAGTCTACTTGTAATTATTGTGGAAGTGTTTGTTGGAATCTTAGCCGACAAATCCTCGAACCCCCGACGACAGAAGACGGCGAGACCCCTTTCATCTCGGGGGGTAATGCGCTGACAAGCTCTCGCGACGCACCTTTCATTGGGAATGTTTTAATGTCTCGTCACGCTCCGCGCGCCCTCCGCTTCCCACGTCGCCGACGTCGCACGTATTACAGCGAGTTCGAGCAACTTCTGAGGAACAGCAGTCCAACTTTAATCACAAATGTATTTCTTAAAGCGCTTTCTTGCAAACACATCCATTAAGTACACCTCGTTTTGTGTGTGTGCGTGTGTATGTCCTGCAAAGGTGGAAATTCAAGTTTTATAGCAGAAAAGTGGACAGTAGCAACCCCACGAGAATAATATCAACGTATCGACATATTTATGTGCTGCGTTGACGCAAATCATCTTCATAATCAAATTCCCCCAATTGTTTTTTTTTGTAAGTCCTAATAGAACAAAATGACTGTGCAATATAAGTCATTTTTAAAAAGTCATAATCATATGAGACAGACAGAGATGCCGTTCTCTGTTTAACAAGGCTGCATGCTGTCACTTTAAGGTCCAATTATCACATATTCCAGCTTTATACAACTATTTAGTTCAGAAAAACCAAGTAACATGATCAAGGCCAAAGCAGTCCATCAACAACTCGCGCCATACGTTCGAAAGCAACGTTAGAGGTGTCCCGGCTGGTCCATCAATTTCGAAACCACTCACGTAGGCGACGCAGGCTTGTCATGTTAACGAAAAGGCACATTCGTCTCCATATTACATGGTTGTGTCCAATTGAAATGATTCCGGAAGCTGTTACTTTGAGGCCAATTCATTACGTAGTCTACTTGATACAAAGTATTTAGGCCAGGCAACGTTCAATAATTACATCTTGTTTCTTTATAGCACATGTTCAGGGTTTGAGAAGGAGTCCGACAGTGAGCCTCTCCCCCGTAGGAATTCCAAATCAAAAATGTGTTTTGTAGCGGAAATTAGTTTTGCGTTTGCAATGAAACTTTGTTAAATGTTTCTGTGATTCTGCTGCACCATTTCCAGGGAAACGATGCCAGCGCTCATCGCGGCTACTTTACATGACGTCTTCGGACGGAAGCGGCCGCCGCTTAGTGTCTCATCATGTCCTCCGTATGGTGCTGTCAGGGACCCTCCTGTGGTGACCACAACGGGGGGGGTCCCGACCCGTCATCTGCGCCCCCCACGCCCGTAACCCCTCAGTCAGACCTTAGAATCTTCCCACTGTCTAATTTAGCATTAAACGCACTTTACATGTGAAGCCTTTCAATCCTCTTAGAGATGTCTGAACAGTTAGCAGACAGCTAAAATGCGCTAATTAGCTAATTGATTGAAATACGTCAGAGTCGGACGATTCAGACTGTAATCCCTTTTATTTTGTCAAATTAAACTCTTTTTTTCTCTTTCGGTTACAACTTTTATCTCACAGGCGTAAAATCCCGACTTTTATCTTCCAAAATAATGACTTATTTCTTACTCTTATTTCTCCTCTTCCCCCCAATATTACCACTTTCACAATCCCAATTTTTATTTTGAAAGATTGGTAATTATTTTTTGCAAGATTGTCATTTTTTCCCAACTTCTCTCGCATAAAATGATGGCTCCATTCTGATAAAATGACGGAAAACCTGAGTCTCATACGGTCATGAGTTTTTCATAGATTCCATTCCATTGTGAAGGCAGCATTTAGTCGCCAAGCCAAACACAAATACCATCCGCCATCAAACAACTTTGCCAAACATGATTATAACATTCTCATCAAAGCTAATGCTGCTAACGATGATTTTCTTTTTCTTTTTTTCGTCATGTAGTGTAAAATACGTTCCTTGGCTCGATAAAGATTGGCAAACACCGCGTTTAATGGCTGCTAACACACATCTCGAAGGCGTTTCACTTGAAAGTCTGCAATTTCCCTCGATGACATTCGCATTCCTTCAGGGTCAAACGACATCTCAGCAGCCTCTGTATCAATTATTAAATGTTTTAAGCATGTCTGTCAAAGACAGACGCCGTTATCATTTGAGTCCGAGTCGCTTTCCGTCCGCATTTGTCACCGGCGCGCACATTTAGCGGTTATCAATCGGCGCGTCGGGATGCAAAATAAGCGATGTTGTTGGGGATGGGACGCGACGGGACTATCAGGGGCTTTCAATCAATGCGCATCGTCTCCCTCTAAATCTAGCGACACGCTACTCGCTCATCAATCTCAAAGCGGTGTGGGGGCTGTGATGTATTTGTCGGGGGGCTGACAGTCGTTGGAGTTATATGATCAAATATTCCGCTTCAGGGCCAACACACTACGGAGGACTTTTAAGCCGCGTTAGCATGTTTACGTGTGTTACTGTGCAGTGTAGCCAACCTAATATTTAACAATGCAGTCATACCTCGACGAGCGACTTTAATTTTTTCCGTGACCACGCTTGTAACTCAAAAGCATCGACTTTTCCCATTGAACAGAATTGAAATGCAGTTCATTCGCTCCAGCTCCACGAAAAACACCAACACATTTTTGCAACGTGAAAACTAGCACTGTAGTATTGCACTGCATTGTAAACATCTAGTAATAGCATTAAGTACAATGTCGGAAGTTGAAACCGTTTTTTTTTTTTTTTAAACCTTTTTTTCCCCCCCTTTAATTCAATGGACATTGCGCTGCTGTATAAATAATAATACATAAATCTGTATTTTGGGAGGGGGAAAAAAGTGTTATGATTAAAGCGATTCTTTTTAAATAAATGTCTGAATCTTTCGAGATGTTTTTTTTCAAATTCTACAAGCTAAGTCATGTAGTTGTTTTAATTTTTTTTGCAATTTTAATAGCAGTCAATGTCTTCCATAATTGGTGAAATTTATGAAGTTAGGGTCAGTTCCAAGTTGAATCGAATTTGAATGTGATTTATTTTGAAGGTGTGGTCCACCTAAAGTAAACGCATCTCTCTATCGAAGCCTAAACTGATATATTTCTTTAAATTTGAAATCGACCCCCTCTGTGAGGCCCAACGTGACCCTCCCCAGGTCTACTATTTCTTCATGCCAGTTTACACCTATAAAAATCTATTATACACATACATTGCATTATTCATAAAACATAAACACTGCAAATGGATTCCTCTGGTCCACTCCCCACCTAAATCGGAAGATTAATGAGTCACTCTTTGTCTTATAATTCAGAGTTCATCCTCACATACATCATATTTTCAAGCACATAGATTATGAGAGAGAGAACATTTATCATGTGACACACACAGTTTTATATATATATATATATATCTATACAAAGACGCGCACACACACACGCAGCACACACTGGGGGCCCCCTTCACATCCAGTCTTTGTAATGTTATTCACAGGCGTCTCCCGCGGAGCGTTAAAGTGTTGTTTGTGCAAACAGACGAGAGATGATAGTGGGACAAAAGTGCTCATTCCACCCACATGATCGTCATTTATCACAATAATCAAAGCGTGACACCTTCACAAGATTTTCGCCTGCGTTTTCGCAGCGTCCCAACGCCACACAGTCCACCCGAGTCAAGAGTTGAGCTTCTAACCCAAAATATGAATCGGTATTAAAGGTCTTTCTCTTGTAGACTGTTGAATATCATTTGAACGAAAGAGTAGTTGGGCCACAGTGAAAAGACAAACCAATTGCTTGGCATGAATTGTTGTCATCTTTTGTGGAAATGAAGCCGTAATGTCCTCATCTTGTGACTTACGAGTTATCATTTTACAACAATAAAGTTGTCATTTTGAAAAAAAAAGAAAAGATTAAATCTTTTATTTTCAAAATGACAACTTTTTTTTTGATAAAACGTATTTTATTCAGGTCAAAAAAACACAGAATTTTAAAAGATTCCAATGCAATATTGCTGGATTAATATAATAATTTGACAAGATCAAAGAGTCACAATCTTGGAGAGTAAAATTCAGAATAATTTTTGAAAAGTTGTACTCTTACAAGAATGTACAGTTCTAATTCCATGAGAAGAAATTCTGTTTTTATACTCGAAATTTTATGAGAATACGTTTATAAGAAAATAGAGAAAAATGCTAATAATTGTATGAAGAAAAAGATGAAATTTTAATTATCTTGGAATATTAATACGATACTTTTGAAAGATTGTTTGTAATTTTCCGAGAATAAAGTCAAAATCTCCCCAGAATAATGTCGTAATTTTACGGGAGTAAAATCTTATGACAGTAACATCTTCATTTTACGATATCAAAGTCACAGTTGCGCAGGATTTTTCTTTCGCACAAATTAAGTCGTGCTTTGGAGGGCAGGGGGTCATCTTCCGAAAAAAACAAAAAAATTGCAAAAAAGTCATTGTAACGTCGCAATCCTGCAAGAATATTCAAAGATCATAGATAAAAGTCGTCGTCTTGCTGAGATCTGTTAGCATTTATTTTATGCACTTTAAAACGTTTTTCTTGTAAAAACAACTTTTACATGATTTTATTATTCATCCAGGATGAGTAACAAACGTGGTAAAACGCTTCAATTCTCTCCAAATGGCAACTTCATTCACAAGATTACAACTTAATTTGGGTATGTTTACGATTCTTTTTCCTGGAAAAATATGACTTTCAAACAAAGACACATTTCGAATGTATTGTCCTAAAAAGTTAAATACAACTGAACAGTACATAGGCAGTGATTCTTTTGTGTACCACTAGAGGGAGCCTGAGTACCACTCACTTTTAAGAATCACTGCTCGAAAACATCAAGCTTAACTGAGGCTAGCGTCAAATGTAGCAAAAAGTGTGACAGTCCTTTACCGAAACAAACTTTAACGTGCTAAACGCGCGCAACATTGAATTAGCCAAAGCAACCGCAAGACTTGTTCATCAACTTTCCAGCAATTTGCGCCGACAGCCGATAGCCTCTCAAACATTAAAGCTGCCTCTCAAAATGATCGACTGTATTATTTCCTAATCTGCCCGACGATGCTTGATAAGAAAGGCTACAAATGGAGCGCAGACGCTGATACGACGTCGCTGTTCGCGTAAATAGCTCTTTTCAGACGTCTGATCGCTCGATGGCAGCAGATTGAATTCTCTCCAAATTGGCATGGCCATGTCTCACACGCACACACACACACACACACACATGCACACACACACACACACACACACACACACACATACACACACACACACACACGAGCCACTTGAAATGAGTTTTGAACAGAGCCATCGTTGGCTTATGCTAATCCGCTCCATTTAACTCTCGTCACTTCTTTCGCCGCTGTCTATCGAGGCCTGGCGACTTGTCATTCTCGCCATCAGGCCACCCTTAGTTTGATCATTAAAACAAATAAAATAAAATTTCAGGAACAAAATGACACTTTTGGAAAACTTGGGTATTTCATTTTTGCTAAGTATTTTTAAGTAGACTTTTAAAAATATTTTTTTTGCTGTTTTACACTTTTTTTTGCTCTTATGCCTTTTCTGGGAAAGCACTTTATTCTGGCTTCTGATTGGTTAAAATGGCGATCCAGCTCATATGCTGAGCCCACTGGACAGCAGGAGGCATGAGTAGCCTACGTTGGTAAACGGGCATTCCAAAAGCATGCATTGTATTGAAACATTTAGTGAATTTTTTTTTTTAATTGACAGAAAATGGATCATAATAAAGTTGCAATGCTTTTATTTTAAAAAAATATTATTATTATTACAATTATTTATTAATTGTAATTTGATTTTAGGAGAATAATATTATCATTTTACAAGGGTAAAGTTGAAATTTCACAAAAATAACATTTTAATATAATGACAATATTAACACATTTTTAGTTGTTTTTTTTCTATCCGAACAACCAAAATATTGTTTTTGTACATCAGATTTTATTATTTGGACAGCAGTTTTCTAAACTTCCGCGACATTATTTCAGACCAAAAAACATGGCCCTCCAAATTTTGTGAAGTTTAAAAGTGAATAACAATAAAACAAAATATTTTTGATGTCAGAGAAATACACATTTTATTTTATAATTTTTTTCAAAATTAACAATAATCAAATTGTAAACTTCTGAATATAAAGTTGTGATTTTATGAGACTAAAGCCTGTACCTCCACATTTGGAGTTAATTTAATTTTCATCTGAAAAACAACAAAAATATATTGACGCACTTCCATCCATCCATCCATTTTCTGAGCCGCTTCTCCTCACGAGGGTCGCGGAGCCAATCCCGGCTGTCATCGGGCAGGAGGCGGGGTACACCCTGAACTGGTTGCCAGCCATTCGCAGGGCACATAGGAACAAACAACCATTCGCACTCACTGTCATGCCTACGGGCAATTTAGAGTCTCCAATTCATGCATGTTTTTGGGATGTGGGAGGAAACCCACGCGGGCACGGGAGAACATGCAACCTCCACACAGGCGGGGCCGGGGATTGAACCCGGGTCCTCAGAACTGTGAGGCTGACGCTCTAACCAGTCGTCCACCGTGCCGCCTTGACGCACTTCAGATCTCAAAAATAAAAAAAATTGAAGATACATGGTTTTTGTTGGGCAACCTTTATTATTTTGTTTTTAAATTATTTCTGGGACCTCCTTTCCAACAAAAAAATTATCTCCCCCAAGAATGTTTATCCAAAAAAACCAGCATAATTATGTTGTTCTTCAGTTTTGTAAATACTGTACTGTACAGTGGGATAGGGACCGAAAATCAGCAAATAAATGACCAACCCCCTCACCCTCCCAACCAATAAAGGTTTGTAATTGCCTATAGAGGCCACAAGATGGCGGTGGTGGTGTCTAAATAAGCTCCTCAACTCACTTCAACATAGTTCCTTGGCCAAAAGATGGCATCGAAGCAATACTGATTTTTTTGTTTTTGTTTTACAGTGAATAATGGAGGATGGGTTACCCAAACCACACCATGTGGTACATTTTACTGGTGGATTTTTAGGCACCATTGAGTTAGCATTCAGCGTTTTGTCCGTTAATTGGCTTATTTGGTTTTGCTTCTGAGCACATGCACAGTTGTCATTCCGGGCCACGCCTGCGAGGTACCCTGATGCAGAACAATACCCAGAGTACTCCTTAATGTTACTTTAATCCGAATTCCCTCTCTCCCAAGGCCTGGAGCGGCGCAGACCCATCCAAAAAAAGATTCTCCGACACGAGTTGACTTCCTGGTTGCCGTGGCGAGTGTTCATCGGATGGAACGTCACTTTGGGTCCACTTGAAAACTCAATCGTCCCCGATAAAAACGAGCCCCCTTCAGCCATGGGGAAGCGCCCCAGACAAAACGATGATCAAATTAGAGGTCATGATGGCGTGTTCGGTCGGGGAAGCTGTTTAGTCCCCTGAGGAGGAGGAAGAATGAAGAATGGAGAAGAAGGAAGAAGAAGAACATTCGTCATCATTTTCTCAATGAGGGAAAAAGGTCGAAGAGTCCCGGATGGAACGTAACAAGTGAAGGGGAATCAGGGAAGCAGACAGAGCAACCTGGCGTCCTTCACTTCTTCTAAACGCTGCAGGCAGCAGCGGCCTGCAGGGGGCGCCACAGTGCAATCGCCATCCAGGTAACAAACACGACAGCAAACGTTCTCCACTGAGAATGCAACTCGTTGAACTTCTGTTTGGAGGTCCATCCAGGAAAAAAACTCAAATTAAAAAAATATTTAATTTAGATTCTTTTTTTTTTTTTAATTAATCAGATAAAAATATATATATATATACACTGGCTATTTGTCTAGTCAATACATGAATAGTCCATCCATCCATTTTCTGTACCACTTTATCCTCACAAGGTGTGCTGGAGCCTATCCCAGCTATCTCCAGGCAGGAGGCGGGGTACACTCTGAACCGGTCGCCAGCCAATCGCAGGGCACATAGAAACAAACAACCATTCGCACTCACATTCACACCTACGGGCAATTTAGAGTCTTCAATTAACCTAGCATGCATGTTTTTTGGGACGTGGGAAGAAACCGGAGTGCCTGGAGAAAACCCACCCAGGGACGGGGAGAACACGCAAACGCCACACAGGCGGGGAACCCCCAAACGATACACTTGGAAGTTTAGTCAAAATTTTATATGAAATCATATAAACAAAAATTAATTCCTCAACACTAACCCCCCCAATTTTTTTTTTTTTTAGGGAAAAGTAGTGAAGGTCAATGCTGGAAATAATGAATACATTTAAAGACCTAACTGTGTGTATATATATAAAATATTGTACAAGGATAAATAAAGAGAATTCCGTGTTACGTAACAAAGCAAAACAATGAGTTGTGTGCACTGCTGTTGTGTTAACAGTCGATTGTCATTCTTTTTTCAGGTCACATTCAGGCGTTCGTTCGGTAGGCCGACGACACTCGACGGCACGGCCTCCATCTTCGCGCGGCGACAGATACGTCGCCTCTCGTTTCCCCCTCGCGGCGTGTGAGCGCCCGGCGCGTCTGTCAGCTGTCAGAGGACGGCCGCTGATACAGAGACCTGTCACTTCTCGTCAGCCTGCGCCACTGAGGCCTTTTGCAGCTGCAAGCGGCTCCAGGCCACAGGAAGTGTGCGTTCGCGTGCGAGTGTGAGGCTTTGCGATTGTTTGTGTGTGTTGGTGTGTGCGTGCGCTGATGACAGGGGCGGGAAATAAAAGGCAGCGTGGGAATGAGGAAGGCTAGGCAGCAAGTACATCAGACTGTAAATATCTCCATAACTAAAACTGCTCAGGAACCTCTAGCAGCCTCTGGTGGTCACGTTGAGGAATTGCATAGCTAACCAGCCCTGCGGTGGACCAAATGATTGGGACACATCTCTTCAGAATCAGTGAGCGCTTGATTGCCTTCACGGAACCACCGACGCCTACCGACCTACCAGCACTACCCGCCATTACCGACCTACCTAGATTTGAGCATTTAAGCATAAATATTTTACAATGTTTGTGTTTCATCGAAAAATATTCACTGAATCACAGTACAACAAACATCACACATCATCGGATTGTTTTTGCTTTTGTTTTGCCTGTTTGGAAACGGATCCAAACCAATGCGCAAAGAGTATTGACCACCAACGGCTGACTACTTGCTCGTCTTTGTCGGGAAAAACGGCGAACGATCCAGTGCGCAATTGAGACTAAATTTCACAACGGAAGAGCCGAGCTTAATCGCCGATTAACAACATTTTGCAGCGCATTGTGGTGCAGCGTTAAACAGACGTTAGAAAGCGAGCGAGCGAGTGCTGCCAGGAGCGCTTGGCCTACATAGAAGTTCCCGCGGGAAGACTTGGAAATCTTTGATGGGCTCTGAGTGGGCATTTTGTCATGTTTTATATCGTTCAACTAATACAACACACAAGTTGTCCGCTAAAGAGGTGCACGCGCTCCCTCCGGACGCTGGGGATTGTTTGCTCGTCTTCCCGCTTCCGCAATTAAGCCACAAATCTGGCGAGCAAAAAAAATAAAAAAAAAAAACATTCTTGTTTATCTTTGCTCTTGGAATGTTTCCACGCAGACAAGGTGGCCTTTCGTACACCCGAAAATGTTTTTGAAAGGACACAATGGAAGCACCTATTGTTTATTATATTATTATTATTGATTATATTATACAAGAAGATAAATATATATATATATATATATATATATATATATATATATATATATATATATATATATATTAGTATTTGTAATTTAGATTTTTGGAGGACTTAAATAAATAATATTTGTCGTAGTTGCAGTGGAATAGTGTTTGTTTTTATTATTAGAATTAGTAGTAGTAGGGTCATTGTGTATTTATCATTTGTTTTTAGATTTTATTGATTATAAGTACTAGTTATAATAGTAGTACTAGTAGTACAAGGTTTATTTTGCATTATTATTATTCTTAGTAGTGGTAGTAGTAGAAGTCAAAGCCCTTTTTTAAATTCTTTTATTAGCAGGAGTAGTAATGTTTTATTTATGTAGTCGTAGTAGTCATAGTAGTACTACTATTCGTGGTAGTATTTATTAGTATTAGTTGTTGTATTTTATTTTTATATTTCTTAGTATTAGTCATACTACTAGCTTGTAGTATTGTATTTTATTTATTTAGCAGTAGTAGTAGTAGTAGTAGGTAGATGTAATATTACTTTGGATTTTGTAGTAGTAGTGGAAAGGTTTTATTTTTAATTTAAGTTTTTATTTTATTATTAGTAGCAGTACTTCTCGTAATAGCATTTTTATTTATTTATTTGAAATAGTTGTACTTTGTATTTTATTATTATTATTACATAAGTATTTTTCCTTCTTATTTAACATGTAATTTGTGCATTTATTCTATTGTTGCTGTCATGTTTCTGCCTGCTTTTTGTTGTTGTAATGCTAAGAAATGTGTGTGTGTAAATGGCAAAGTGACGGCGGCTGTGGTGCGGGGCTTTCTTCTGCCACGTTGTGCCAATTAGGACTTAATTGACGAAGGAGCGCCTTTATTGTGGCGCGTGACTTGACCGTTCCGGTCGTGACGCAGCAAATCACCGGAGTTTGTCTGTTCTTGGTTATTGTATTGATTTTCTTCCTCTTCCTTTTTCTTTCGGAAGTGCGTCCTGAGGAAATGCGCATTTAGCGTCCGTCTGACTTTGTCCTCCAGATGTCTGCGTGAACTCCAGTTGCTCCCCCGACGCTGTCACCTGGCATCATCGCTCTTCGTTGACGCAAACAATTAGGTAATGAAATATTGATTTTTTTTTTTTCCTTTCTTTTTTCTCCCCCCCATCCCCACACTTAGATTCATATTGATGCTATTAGCTTTACTTTGATAAATCACTCAAAGTTGGGAGGGACAAAGAAGACATTACTGTGTGTTGCTCTGATAGATTTCAACTTCAACATTCAGCACCGTCTAATCATGACGCCTTACACACTTTTACTCACAGTATGTTCTCCACATTTAATATTCGGGTACAAGTTGGGTTGAGCTACACTACCTACCTACCATACCTGCGCTACCAAATTTTGACTGTACTACTGTAATACTGTATATGACTTAAATGCATGTCCTAGGACTCATCCTCATGTCTTTTAACAAAAAAAGACGTAGCCTACCAAGGATGCACCCGCAGTCCTTGTTTTTTTTTTTCAGAAAATGACTGTATACTATCAAGGATGCAACCTGGTATTTTGTTCGAAAAAAGGAATAGATCACGATGGATGCACCCTGCCTACGATGCACCTTCACGTCGTAATTCTTTAAAAAGGCTGATTTCGCCACTATCGTGTCCTTTTTAGTCTTACTATAGCTGTGACGCACCCTACCTAGTATGCACTATTATGCTTTTTTTCTTTTTTTTTTTTTAAGGCTTAAGTACACATGGGATGCACCCTACCAGTACCGCACCCTACCTAGAATAAACCCTGTGTTTTTTTTAAATGCTTAGTACTTCGTTTAATTTGTTATTTGTTTAAATGTAGTACACCCTAAAAAAAAAACTGTATTGGCTGGCACCCAGTTCAGGGTGTACCCCGCCTCCTGCCCGATGACAGCTGGGATAGCCTCCAGCACGCCCGCGACCCGAGTGAGGAGAAGCGGCTCAGAAAATGGATGGATGGATGGATCTAGAGTAAGGCATTTTTTTTAAATTGAAAAATGGATGCATAGTAAGGCATTTTAAAAACGATGTATACTAAGGCATTTTTAAAAATATGATTTATAGTAAGGCATTTTTTTTTAAAATGATGTATTGTAAGGCAGTTTCAAAACGATACTAAGGCATTTTTTTTTAAATTGAAGTGTCGTAAGACATTTTTTAAAAATGTATGTATAGTAAGGCATTTTTAAAATTGAAAATGTTATGCATAGTAAGGCATTTTAAAAACGATGTATACCAAGGCATTTTTTAAAATATGATTTATACTAAGGCATTTTTTTTTAAATTGAAGTGTAGTAAGACATTTTTTAAAAATATGTATAGTAAGGCATTTGTTTGTATAGTAAGGAATTTTTAAAGAATTGATGTATTCTAAGGCTTCTTTAAAAACGATGTATATTAAGGCGTTTTAAAAACATAATGGAGAGTAAGGCGTTTTTTTAAAAATATGTATCGTACGGCTTCTTTAAAACACATGATGTATAGCAAGGCATTTTTAGAAAATTGAAGTATAGTAAGGCATTTTTAGAAATATGATGTATATTAAGGCGTTTTAAAAAAAATTATGTATATTAAGGCGTTTTAAAAACATGGAGAGTAAGGCGTTTTTTTTAAATATGTATAGTAAGGCTTCTTTAAAAAACATGATGTATACTAAGGCATTTTTGGAAATATGATGTAAGGTGTTTTTATTTATTTATGTATATTAAGGCGTTTCAAAAACATGATGTATAGTAAGGCATTTTTAATCAATGTATGTATAGTAAGGCATTTTAAAAATATGTATAATAAGGCATTTTTAAAAACATGTCTAGTAAGGCATTTTAAAAACATGATGTATAGTAAGGCATTTTAAAAGCATGATCTATACTAAAGCATTTATAAAAATATGATTTATAGTAAGGCATTTTAAAAATAATTAAGGCAGTTTAAAAACATGATGGATACAAAGGCATTTTAAAAAAATTTATAGTAAGGCATATTTAAAAACATGATGTATGCTAAGGCATTTTAAAAAAAATTATGTATATTAAGGCATTTTTAGAAATATGATGTATAGTAAGGCATTTTTTTTAAATTGAAAAAAGGATGCATAGTAAGGCATTTTAAAAACGATGTATACTAAGGCATTTTTAAAAATATGATTTATAGTAAGGCATTTTTTTTTTTAAATGATGTATTATAAGGCAGTTTCAAAACGATACTAAGGCATTTTTTTAAAAATTGAAGTGTAATAAGACATTTTTTAAAAATGTATGAAAAGTAAGGCATTTTTAAAGAATTGATGTAAGGCTTCTTTAAAAACGATGTATATTAAGGCGTTTTAAAAACATAATGAAGAGTAAGGCGTTTTTCTTTTTAAATATGTATCGTACGACTTCTTTAAAACACATGATGTATAGCAAGGCATTTTTAGAAAATTGATGTATAGTAAGGCATTTTTTTAAAAACATGATGTATAGTAAGGCATTTTTAAAATGAAAAGTGGCGTTGGGTGAGCAGGTCGTCCGCTGACCCAAGGGGTTCAAATCCCAGCTCCGACTGCCCGCTGCCAAAGTGTCCTTGGGCGAGACACTGGACCCTAAATTGCATCCAGGTCAGCATTGTAAATGAGAAAGTGGTCTTACCTGGTTAAACAAATGAAATTATTATTATTATTATTCACACTCACACCTTCCCTCTTTCCAGAGGCTGCTGTATTTACTGTAGAAAAAGACAAAAGACAAAGTGAGGTTTAAAAAAAAAACCAAAAAGCGGGTATTTGAACTCACAAACGTAATGGACACAATCACGGTGCCGCTGGAGATGACAATTTCAAATTAGGGGGAAAAAAAAGTCTCCTTCCAAGAATAAAGTCACCTTCTTTGTTCCCGCTACCACACAAACACACACGGTGACAGCAGTCCCTCCAATGAGCCGCCGCCCGTCCCCAGTCAGACAACATATGTCAGACCTCCGCGCTCGCTGACATGATCTACTCTCAGTGCCCACAAACCTCGACAAGCACTTATTGTCGTCATGATCTCTTGTGTCTGGCGGGCAGCTAAGTGATGCTGTCACCCAAACCCGTTCGGAACACGACAAACGCAATGTGACAACTGCTTGCTTGCTGCTGCTGCTGCGAGGCCTCAACGTTTTAGTTCCTCTGCTTGTTTGCTTCACATTGGATGACGTAAAAAAATAAAAAAACAGATTTGGTTTTTTTTCATTTGAAAGTTAGAAATGCTCATGAAGATGATTAAAACACATTGGGATGGTATGTTTCTCAGCCACATTAGGTACACCTCAATCCCATAGCTGTATCACAAAATATAAAAGTACCTCAATAAGAGTAATCAAAATATTAAGGCAGATTTTTTTTCCTAATACATATGTTGTGCCTGAGTTGGAAAGAGCATGCCAATATTTCCAAATGTTGGGTGTTGCTGCCATCTTTTGGTTGGAAGTGCAAACTGACAGCAAGCACATAGTAATACTCCATACATTACACTATATGAAGTGACAAGCAACACTTAATATGCATTCAATATTGGAATGTCTTACCTTAAACATTAGTTGGCCAGTATTAGTGTTTAAGTTAGTGTTAGCAGCCATTTTCAACGAACACTAGTAGTGTAGTGTTAAGGTTAGTTTAGAGCAAAACCTAGTCCCCAAAGAAAAAGTAACGTTAGTGTTGAGACTATTGTTCATGTCATTGTTTTTGTGTGTCATTGTCAAGTATTATTCAGGTTGGTTTGACCCACCCGATTTCCTGAAAGGCACAGAGACGACTTGCGGAACATTCTTTTTATTATTATTTTCTTTGAACATTTTCAACTACAAATATTAAGTACTTAAGAGTGTTTCAATATCACTCAGAATGAACAGAAACAATTAAATAAAACTATCATGTACAAATTCTTTAAAAAAAAAAAAGTTAAATCAGTACCCGTCACTCATGTCCCAAACATTTGATGGCTTTTTTATTTTGGTACATACACATTTTGTCTATGGGACATTTATACAGTACAAAACTACAAGTATGAACACACTAAATAAGTCTGCAAACACAAAGACATAAACCCAGGAATGACGTGAAAAATAATACAAACAAGTCTTTGGACCTGAACTTTTCCTGGGAACAAATCAAAGCTCACGAGCTGGAAACAATTCGTTTTGGAGATTCAAATTGTCTGTTTTTGTTCTGCCTAACACAATTCATCCTATTTGTGTCCTGGGAAAGCTTAGCTTAACATTTCGAGTTGATTTTTGTGCAGATATTCACATAAAAGATTTTTTGTTTTTTTGTTTTTACACCGACAGACATTTATTTTATGGATGATGACAAACATGTCAGTTTGGTAACAAACTGAACTAACTGTACTAAATCAAATGTTAAAGCCATTCTGGTAATCTAACCAACTGTATTTTTTGCAAAAAGAGACTGGCCTTTCTTTCTTTTTTTTTTTTTTTTTTTTTTTAACTCAACTGCAGATAATATTTGTACAAAGACATTTTTGAAACTGTCAAGTGGAGTTTAAATTAAAAAAAAAAAAAAAAACATGGAGAAATGCAGTGAAATTGGCGATACAAATAAGGCGCGTAAACAGACAGCAAACAACATTGCAAGAGCGACCACACAACTAGTCTACTGGAACGCGATTCGCCACAAAACGTTAATTTAACAGGGCTCAGGCAACTCAATAGGACTGTTTATGTGCTGCTCTGTTTTGTTCAAAGTTCAAACAGCGGGCTCTGCGGAGATAATTACAGTTACACTTTTTTCCTGACATTTAATTGAGTATCATTGGAGGTTTTTTTTTTTTTTTTCCAAGAGTATTTTCAAGTGGGATGATCTGCTCGTTTTTTTTCCGTTTGCTGTAACCAATCGGGACGGCCGTAATAAAATAAATCCAAAACAGTTTCTATTTTACCGTTAAAAATGTTCAATGACTTGTCAGGTTTTTTTTTTTTTTTTGGTGAACAAATAAAATGAATAAACAACCATAGAAAATAGCACAACTTACAGTGCATAAATAGAGAAAATGCAAAAACTGGGAACTTTGCATTTTTCGGATTCTCTTTATCCTTCCTGACTTCACATTTGATTTTGCGCTTGTTAACAGCTCATTTTCATGTAACTTATATGTACACGCACAAAAATCTGGGAAATTAAACGAGTGCTGATGATTCCACCTTATATTGCATATGTTGTGCCTTAGTGTTTTTGTGTCAGCGAGCCACGGTGGCGGCGGGTGTCTTTGATGGTCTTCACGTTCCTTTATGGAGAGACCCTGAGGTGGAAGTGGAGCGGCTGGTCACCTGTGGGAAGACACGGTTCAACTTCATGACGCTCACGTGGAATGGATGAATGATAATGGTGGGACAAAACTGGGTGAGGTGTGCGGCATCACACAGTAGGTGAAAATCCTATTATCGATATGGATATGCGTTAAACGTTAACTTTTTTAAACATATTGTAATGGCATTTAAACAAAACAGATTTACAAGCATAAAATGTATAGAAAGTGCCTGGTGAAGTGCGAGTGGGCGTGAGCTGTGGCTGTGTGTTGAAGAAATGGCTACAAAGTGCAACGGTGACTGTGGCTCTTCTTTCCCGCATGGCAGGGCATTACATTATGGTATTTGCTACCTTGACTTACAAGTGTACTTTGTTCGGTCACCATGCTCGGAACTCAAATCACGGTTCTCTACTGAAGTAAATGGAAATGCCATTTATCCAAAAACATTTTTCTTTTATTTTACATTTTTTTTTTCCTCAGGTTCAGCAGCTTCTCCATCTTTTCATGGACAGACAGTCTGCTACTTAGAAAATATTTGCTCACCCCTGACTGGCATTAAAGCCTCTATCAGACACTTGTACTGCTTCACCAATTGAACTACACACTCCTCACTCACTTTCTTAGAACCCAAGGTTAAAAAAAAAAAAAAAAAAAAAAAAAATTTGGCAAAATAACTAGTAAAATGGAAAATCCGAGCACAATATACAACTGAAAACGACTTTCGCTGCGACGTAACCAACGTGAACTGATGGTGGGCGGATGTTGAGAAGTTTATAGTTTATATAGTTTATATCTTTGACAGTCACTTTGTAAATGTTTGCTCGCAACGCAAAGCAAAGCAAAGCAAAAAAAGTGCTATTAGCGGAGGAGCGCTTTCAAGCATACTTACTTGTTTGGAAGCTTCAGAGGAGGAATGGACTTCATTTTCAAAATGGCCGTTGAGCCGCAACACTGCTGCGAAGACATAAAGAAGTCATGAGCATTCTGAGGTGTTGTGGAAATTAGTTTGAAGGTGCTCCTCACCTTGCGGTTCCAACCTGGGGTCCACAAATCCCCAGTGTTGGTAAAGAGCCGCCAGCTCGTGCGGACTGTAACTCTTCAAGAGGCTCACTACGTCAAATTCCGGGGGGGGGTCCGCGACTGCGGCGTCAGGCTTGGCCTGAGGGTAAAGCAGCGGTTCGAAGTAAGCCCGGTGGCCCCACATGCTCATGGCGGCCCAGAGGTCAGCCCCTTTGGGACTCGGCGAGGGGAGCCTCTGGGGGCGGTGTCGATCCGAGTCGGAAGACGCCCCGCCGTGACTCAACATGAAGCCGAGGCCCTCCTTTGGAAAGGTTCCCTCCGTCGCGGTTCTCCCGGAGACACTTTTGCCGGACGAGCTCGCTTTGCTGGCACTCTGCGCCGCGCGTTTCTGCTCTGACTTCACCCTCCCGCGTGAATCCGGAGCTTTCGTGTCCTTCGCCTGAGGCTTGGACTTGGCACCTGATTGGCTCTTAGCGGCCGCCTGCTTGGTGCTGCTGCCAGCTGGCGGTTGTGTGCGGTGGCTTCTGGGCGCGGGCAACGCCGGGCAGTCTTTCCCTTCGAGGAAGGGCGGGGGTCCCGTGCGCCTCCACGGGGAGGTCTTCGGAGTCCGGACGCCGTTAGCGAACGGCGCCCACTTGGGGGCCGCGGAGCTGCCGCCGCCCACCCTATGCGACACCCGCTGATGGATCCACAGCACCTCGGGGTAGCAGGTGGCGTGGGAACAATACGGACACTGATGCCTCAGCAGGCTTTCTTTTTGAACCCAGTCATGTCCTTTATTGTCCGCTAGTGACGACAAGTTGAGAAGACTCCCTAAAGAGCTGCCCGTCCTCGCCTCGCCGTCGCTGGACGTCTCCGTTTTAATGTTCAGTTCACCGGGCAAGCCGGGGTAGGGGTTCCAATATGGTTGACAAAGTAGCGCGCTCCTTTTCCGGAGGTAGTCCACGTACTTGGAGGCCTTGCAGCTACTTTGGCCGGCCACGTTGTCCGACGCCGCGCTCCGTTTGCCGTCCTGGTGCTGCGCGCGCACGTGAGCCCTGAGCAGTGAGGCGTCCGCAGTGTGGAAGTCACAGTGCTCGCACAAGAGAGGCTTTTCATCTGGAGGTCAGACAGAGCAGAAGAATTTGTGTGTAAAACATGGAGAAGCCTTTCAAATGGTTTCAAAGCGGAACTTAATCTTTTACTAAAATTCCAGTACCAGCTATGTGATGAAGATACTTTTCCACAGTATTTGCTGCCATTTAAAATCAATACAAAACTATTTCAAACAATTGATTCATCCCGGCTGCCGACTAGTTAGAGCATCTGCCTCACAGTTCTGAGGAGCGGGGTTCAATCCCCGGCGCCGCCTGTGTGGAGTTTGCATGTTCTCCCCATGCCTGTGTGGGTTTTCTCCGGGCACTCCGGTTTCCTCCCACATCCCAAAAACATGCGTGGTAGGTTAATTGACAACTCTAAATTGCCCGTAGGTGTGAATGTGAGTGCGAATGGTTGTTGGTTTGTATGTGGCCTGCGATTGGCTGGCAACCACTTCAGGGTGTACCCCGCCTCCTGCCCGATAATAGCTGGCATAGGCTCCAGCACGCCTGCAACCCTAGTGAGGAGAAGCAGCTCAGAAAATGGATGGATGGATGGATGGATGATTCATCCCTAATTTCTCCCACAGTAGAAATTAATCCATTGCGTAAAGGTGAGAAACACGCTTGCTGCAATTCCACTATATTCCACAAGAGGTCTCCTTAGCCACGCAATGAAATGTGCACGCAGGCAGCAAGTACAGTACTGAGCATTGTTGAGCAATTTCATCTTATTTTTTCATCTTTTGTATATTTGTGCATTTTTTTATGCAATAATTTTTTTTTATTGTTTGTCTAGTGTCTATTTGTTTGTGTTTTACATTTTATATTTATGTATTTTCACCAAATATTTTATATATATGTTTTGTCATTTTGTAATTATTCTGTGTAATTTTTATTTTTCCTTCCTCACAAATATTTTGGTATTTTGTTTATTTAGTATTTTTTCAATTATTTTTACATATTTTCCTAATTTGCCTCAAACATTTTTGTTAATATTTTATTTTGATTTAATGTTCCTCATTTTCATTCCTCATATCAAATGTTTATTTGATTGATTTGATTGTTTATTTGTCTGATATTTTGTATTGTTGATTCATATTTTGGTCTATTATTATTTTGGCTGAAATGTCAAAGTCCATTATTTCTGTCTAATATTTTAGTTTTTTCCCTAATATTTGTGTATTATTTTGTCTGATATTTATATATATTTCTAGTTGAAATCTATTTAGATTTCTACGAGAAAATCTATTTTCTATTTAGTAGAATATATTACCACTTTGTAACCATTATATTATTTTTAATATTTGTCTATTTTTCAGCAAATATTTTTGTGTTTTTTGTCCATAACATTTTTGGGGTAAAAAAAAAAAAAAAAAAAAACAATTTTGATTTTTTTGTGTCTAATATTTAATTTTTCCCCCTGGTATTAGTGGTTTTATGTCTACTATTTGTGCATTACTTTGTTTAATATTAATCATTGCGTCAAGCATTTGTTGTATCATAATTATTGTATTTTGTAATATTTATATCACCTTGTAATAATAATTTTGTGTATTTTTCAGCTGTTTTTTGTCAAATATTTTCTTATTTTGTATTTAGTTTTTAATGAATATGTGAGTATTTTTCACCTAATATTTTCATGCTTTTTTTTGTCTCATATTTTGTATTATGAAGTGCTGATTGTTACCTTCCTTCTCCTGATTCCTGCTGCCATCTTTGTCTCCAATCGTTCTGTGTTGCAGCGCCTCGTAAAAGGCTTGCCCAAGTCCGTTCAGTAAGATGCGCTCTTTCTGGCAACTCTTCTTGTCCAAGGCGGCCTTGGCAGCTTGCTCGAGAACGGTGTCGCCCTTCTTCTTCTTAGCGCTGGAAGCGGGCACGTCGATGGGCTTCCTCTTCTTCTCCGGCTTGGCGGAGACGTATTCACCCTTCGCCGTGTCGTACGCCACGTCGGCGTCAGCGAGTCGTTCCTCCCAGCCGATGCATTTCTCGCCGGCTTCCGCCAGTCGCCCCCTTGTGGCTAATTGCCAAGCCTGGTAGCTGCACAGGGGATCCAGCTCTGGGATTCTCCGGCCCAGATTTCTTTCCGCTTGGGCTTCCTTCGGTGCGACGCGGGTGAGGTTGAGGCTTTCCAAAAACCGGTTTTTAGTCAGCTGCCAGGCCTCGAGGTCTTGCGGTGCATTGTGGCTGTTTCTGTGTAACCTTTCATGCAGGCGCAAGGTTTTGCTGTCCGTGAAGAAGTGGCCGCAGTTACCGCAAAGCTCGTAGAGGCACTCGTCGTTGGCGAGCGCAGCGGGGTCCTGCGGCACGCCGTTGACGGTGGCGGGCGGCTCGTCGCTCTTGCCGCCCCGCAACTGCGCTTTGACCCGGTGGATGCGCATGTGGCTCTGCAGGAACCACGCCTGGCGGAAGCGGCGGCCACAGATGCGACAGCCGTGGTCCTGCGCGCTGCGGTGCCGCTTCATGTGCGACTTGAGTAATGGCGCCTGGGCAAAGTCTTGGCCGCAGATGCTGCAGGAAAAGGGCCCGGCGTCCAAGCACTGAGGCTCTAAATCTTTTGCTTTTTTCTTGTTTGGTTTCTTCTTTACAGTCTCGGGAGTGTCCGGTATCTCCTCTTCCGCCTGTTGGTCGCTGAGGCCGAACAGGCCCAACTTGTGGCTCCGGATATGCGCCTTGAGGGTTCCCTTCTGTGCCGTCCTGTGGTCGCAGTACGGGCATTTGTACGGCTTCTCGCGGGTGTGCCGCCGCATGTGCTGCGACAGCGAGCTGAGGAGGGGGAAGCTGCGGCCGCACACGCCGCACGTGTGGCCCGAAGCGGCATCTTCCTCCGTCTCGCCGTCTTTCGGCGCCGCTTCCTCCTCCCGCCTAGCTTTGGTCTCCATCGATCGCTGGTGCCGAGTGTTGCTAGTAGGAGATGACTTTGCCGACAAGGTTGCTTTCAGAGAGCTAGTAGGTAGTTGGAGAAGGAGTCAAAAAATCCGGTTAGCATCACTGCTTTGGGGTCATCCAGCCATTCTTCACCAATCTGCAGACTCTTTGATCAAGTTAACCTGAAACACACATGATTAGAATTGTCAGTCTTCTGTAAAGTCTCTCAAGTGATACCATTGTCCCACGACTAAAGAGTGACTAGACTTGCACATTTTCCAAAATACAAGCCGTCGCTTGGCCTATTTTTTTGTTCAAAACCTTTTGAGATAACGCGATTGATGGTGGAAGGTCAACTCACTTCCCAAAAAGCCGCAGTTTGGCACCTCGTAAGAAGCTTTTAGCTAAACATAAAGAAAAGAGAATTACATGTGTATTTAAAACGTTGCCTTTGGGACTCTGCTAGCTTAATGTAAAACCCCATTAGGGGACTAACGAAAAACCAGCATCACTGTCGTAGAGTACCCTTCAAGCAAAGGATATTTGAACAATAACGTTGTTGCAACACATGGGAGAAAAAAAATAATATTCCTGCAGAGTATGGAGTCATTTTGTCTGTTGAGCCGCAACACTGCTGCAAAGACATCAAGAAGTGGTGGCCAAGGCGCATTAATTGTACAGTGGGTACAGGAAGTATTCAGACCCCCTTAAATTCTTCACTCTTTGTTATATTGCAGCCATTTGCAAAAATCATTTAAGTTCTTTTTTTCCCTCATTAATGTACACACAGCAACCCGTATTGACAGAAAAAAAACAGAATTGTTGAAATATTTGCAGATTTACTAGAAATGAAAAACTGCTATCACACAGCCATAGGTTTTCAGACCCTTTGCTGTGACACTCATATATTTAACTCGGGTGCTGTCCATTTCTTCTGATCATCCCTGAGATGGTTCTATACCTTCATTGGACTCCAGCTGTCTTTGATTATACTGATTGGACTTGATTAGGAAAGCCACACCCCTGTCTATATAAGACCTTACAGCTCACAGTGCATGTCAGAGCAAATGAAAATCATGAGGTCAAAGGAACTGCCTGCAGAGCTCAGAGACAGAATTGTGGCAAGGTACAGATCTGGCCATGGTTACAAAAACAAAATTCTAAAATTCTGCTACACTTTAGGTTCCTAAGAGCACAGTGGCCTCCATAATCCTTAAATGGAAGACGTTTGGGACGATCAGAAGCCTTCCTAGAGCCGGCCGTCCAGCCAAACTGAGAAATCGGGGGAGAAGAGCCTTGCTGAGAGAGGTAAAGAAGAACCCAAAGATCACTGTGGCTGAGCTCCACAGACGCAGTCGGGAGATGGGAGAAAGTTCTAGAAAGTCAACCATCACTGCAGCCCTCCAGCAGTCGGGGCTTTATGGCAGAGTGGCCCGACGGAACCCTCTCCTCAGTGCAAGACACATGAAAGCACCCATGGAGTTTGCAAAAAAAAAAAAAAAAAAAAACCCTGAAGGACTCCAAGATGGTGAGAAATAAGATTCTCTGGTCTGATAAGACCAAGATAGAAATTCTTGGCCTTTATTCTGAGTGGCATGTGTGGAGAAAGCCAGGCACTGCTCATCACCTGTCCAATACAGTCCCAACAGTGAAGCATGGTGGTGGCAGCATCATGCTGTGGGTGAGTTTTTCAGCTGGAGGTACAGGACAACTGGTTGCAATCGAAGAAAGGATGAATGGGGCCAAGTACAGGTATATCCTGGACGAAAACCTTCTCCAGATTTAATAACTAATAGATTTTTTTCTATTAGTTACATTTTTATTTGTTATATTTTGTGTCCAATTTGTTTGTAATATTTGTGTAATTTAATCAAATATTTCATTTTTCTACGTTTTTGTATTTTGTGAATTTGCGAATTTTTCATCTATCCATCCATCCATTTTCTGAGCCGCTTCTCCTCACTAGGGTCGCGGGCTGCTGGAGCCTATCCCGGCTATCATCGGGCAGGAGGCGGGGTACACCCTGAACTGGATGCCAGCCAATCGCAAGGCACATACAAACTAACAACCATTTGCACTCACATTCACACCTACGGGCAATTTAGAGTTGTCAATTAACCTACCATGCATCTTTTTGGGATGTGGGAGGAAACCGGAGTGCCCGGAGAAAACCCACGCAGGCACAGGAGAACATGCAAACTCCACACAGGCGAACCCGGGTCCTCAGAACTGTGAGGCAGACGTTCTAACCAGTCGTCCACCGTGCCGCAATTTTTCATCTAGTATTTTTCTATTGTTTTCTTTTGTACTTTATACCTCTTTATTTCTGTTTGAAATGTTTTTTGCTGAATACTTTTGGAATTTTCATCTTTTGTTTTCCCCCTAATATTTATGTTTTCTAAGACAGTATTTACAGTATGTACTTTTTCCCAATATGCGTGTATTTATCTAATATTTGTGATTTATCTTATACTTGGGGATTTTTTTTTGTCTTAAAAAAAAAGTACTCGATCTGATTAATCAACAATAAATTCCACAATAATCAGCACAATACTTCACAATCAATTAATCAACTCATCGATTTACAACCATTTTCAAGAACCAGCCAGTTCTTTCTTGTTGTATCTACTCAGTTTCACTCGTAGCACATCACATAATAAATGAGGGGGGAAATAAGCACAAGCTCTGCACTGACAATCCATTTAGGACAATTTGCAATTACAGGGGACTCTAGTATAACCTTTGTCCCTCACCAGTGGAGAGGCGCCTGTCTGCATGTATTAGAGTGCCAGCCTCTGTCCAAATTGAGTGTGTGAGGCCAAGCATGAAGAGACGTATTCATTCCTGGACCAACGAGGATGAGCCCTCAGGGTCAGCACACTCTAATTCACGATCAATAATCCATTATGACCCAACTTTGGTGCGCACAGAAACACATACTTACTCCGGGGCTAAGTGCTGACATGATAGTCTTGTTTGCTGGCATGTTAAACATTGCTGTTTAACGAATGACTTGAATGCTTTCTGTGTAGACTTTTCAAACTGGTGGGAAACGATGATCTCTGAGGTTTAAGTAGCTCTGAGACACACGCTTGTGTGAACAATGGTCCCTGTTCTGAACCAGGCCGGGACATGTGACTGGGCCAAACAGAGAGTGACTGGTTTTTTTTGTTTTCTCTGCGAAAGAACATATACTCCGTGGCCCGATCGCCATCCAGGCAGTAAAAAGTAAAACCTGCTATTGTGTCGCCCGCACCAGAACTGTCACATCGCCTCACGTCTGGGCCCCCGCCGCCTGGGTTGAGGGGGGGGTCATTGTTTGAGCAACAGAGGCCGTGGCCTGCGTGTCACCGCAAGAACAACAGACGACTCCGCCCGGCCTTGGGCCTTACTTGAGCGCGACAAAGGTGATTTTTCTAGAGGGTGGGGGGTGAAGCTTGCCCGTCTACTTATCAGCATCGCATCTGTCCTGGAATGGGTTTCGTGTTGGGAGTCTCGTCCGGACGTGGCAGGTGTTTGCTGAAGGCAGACGGCGTCAGATTAGCGTACGGCTAATGTGGCACGCTGTCCTTCGAAAGGGGGGCAGGGAGGATGTGCACGGGAAACTGGAGGGTGGCAATTAGGGGGTTAAGGTTAAGGCACAATGGGGATGAAGTCAACAGATGGGAATAAACAGGCCATGAGTCTGGGGGGCTTCGCCACTGCGGCATTAAGAACCTTTGTCGAGGCAACCTACAAAGTGGAAAACTCCTTAAATGTGAGCGCACCTCGCAAGGCCTCAATTCAGACAGCATCAAAGGATTAACTGTGTTTTTGAACGTGAAGTAGGCAGATTCATCAAAGCCAAAAAGACTGTTGCGCTATCCAAATATTTTAAGTCTTTTTTTTGTCCAGCGAGTTTTTCAGTATCATGATAGTCAAAGATGCAAGCCATGTTTAGCCAAAGATGGTATTGACAAACTATTGGTGAACTTTTTAGCTTTTATTTGTTTGTTTGAGATGTTGAACAAGACTGAGTGCAGATGTACACTGCGGAGTTAGCTTCTTGCACAAGCAGCTATAAGTTGGTGTTTTCAGTATGTATGTTATTTACTGTACATTGCATTCATGGTTGCGTTCTTACACACACAGAGTTTTTTTCAATAGTATTTTCATTTGTATAATGCTTTTGTATTTTTCATCTAGAATGTTTTATTTAGTACTACTTTTGTAACTTTTTGTGTAGTTTTCTTGTCTTAGATAATGTATTCTAATATTTGTGTATTTCTTGTCTTTTTCCTCATATTTATTTTTTTTCATTCAATATTTTGCATTTTTCATTTTTTTAAATATTTGTCTTATTTAAAATTTTCATTCACTATTTATTGTAATATGTTTGTATTTTTGTCTCCAGTTTAGTATTTTGTGTGATTTTTTTTTAGTATAATGTATTTTTTTGTTTTTTACATTTCCATCATTTTTTTTATATTTTCTTTCCAATTAGTTTTAATTTTCCTTATATTTGTGTATTTTTGTCTAACATTTTGTTAATGTTTCAATATTTTTGTAATATTCTTAGTATAATCGCGCTATATACTAGCTATACTTCTATGACAGTTAATAATGTCTACGACAGCCTGTACAGTTAGCAAACCTTTTTGGGTGGGCTGTGGAACAAACTACTCCAAACTATTCCAAATATAATAAAATAATATAAAAGCAAATGTTTTTAAAGTCAACCAAATGGGATTTTGGGCGACCTTCGCGATACTACTGAAGATGCTCAGTTCATATTAGCCTCTGCAATGTAACTCTCTCTCTCTCTCTCTCTCTCTCTCTCTCTCTCTCTCTCGCTCTCTCTCTCTCTCTCTCTCTCTCTCTCTCTCTCTCTCTCTCTCTCTAGATATTCGTTTGTGTCCTTTTCACCTCTTATGCTAGTAGTGCCTTTGGAGGTGTGTAAAGTAATGTTGCTCCGAGGGGCTGTGCTCATATCTTTTAGAATCCCTTGCGCCCCTTTTCTCTCCCTTTTCTTTGGCAGATGAATAGGCATGCCCAGTCAGCTGTCCTCGCATTGATTCATCCTGACGTCCCACAACCAGCTCAGCACAAACTCCCTATGGTTAGGTGTGTGTGTGTGAGTGTGTTCTTGCATGAAAATAGCCACTGCCGGTGTGCGTGTTGCACCAAAACCATGGGTTTAATTTCTTGCCAAGGACTAGAAATAGCATCATAACGGAATTTGATTTTTTTTTTTGCAAAGCATCTAAAATGGCTGTTGTGGTTATTTTCAGGAGCACTTTTTTTTTTTTTTTTTTTTTAAACTGTAACCAGGTATGACACTACAGATATTTGAACAATATATCAATGACTTTAGAGATGAGGTCATCCAAATATTTCCAACAAGCAGAAGTAGCAGGCCTGTGCCAAAGCTACCGCTGACTGGAGCGTGAGCACGTGACCGTCCTTATGCTTGTGTTCAGAGCCATGCTCGCTGGCTTGCTAAACCGCACCTCGCATCCATTTCTGACCAATAATCCTGTCTGTTTTCATCAAGCGGCATCAAACAAAATCTAATACACAACGTCAAGGCTTGTTTTGCTCGCTAATGTTGTGTAAATATAAAGCCATTTCCCCCCTCATCAAATAATCCCCTAAATTTGCAGTCGTAAACAATAATGTCTATTCCAAACACTGACTATCTTTTTGTTACAAATTGGCTCATTATAGGGTACAAAGGCATCACATTACCTTTCAGGCTTCTGGGTGTGATTTCAAACAGAGCACACACATCTCTAATTCAAATGCACTCACGTGTGGACATTATAAGGCCCACAATTAAAAAATACAGGCAAAAAGTCAAAAGACACCATCTGATGACTTTGACCGCAAGGAATAATTGGGCTCAAATCAACTTTAAAATAGGGCCACGGGATACTGGAGAAAAAAATAAATAAAATAATAAAAAACAAAAAACACATGAACGCATCAGTCAGAACGAACAACAAACAACAATGGAGGAAAACAATGAAGACTAGCTAGCGTAGACTAGCAAAGATAATCATGATCTTTTAGAGACATTGAGAATTGGGCCTTTGATGACTTCGACTGGAAGGGGGAGTCGGGCTCAAAATCGGCCTGATTATCAGGGTGTGTACCGGGTTTTCAGTCGAGTCTTTTAAGCCAGTATGTAATAACTACGTCAAATAACGTTGTCGCTGGTCATTTGGATATATTTGGACACCAAACAGAGCAATATGTCCAATATGTTTTGATATTTTCCAACAGTGTGTCAAAGAAGTATACAGTTAGGCAGACGCACAAATCAGTCCTCCAGCGCCAGCAGTTCTCAGTTGGTTCCTCGAGCGACTTAGTAACAATGAAGCTGGTGTGGGCAAACAGCCTCATCTACCTAAGGGATTAGACAACAGCCGGCTACGCATTCAAATAACTTTTAACACACATTTTTCCCCACCCCCTTTGCCAGCCGCCTTGTCCAACCCAGTGTGCAGTTACACAACATACACAGGGATTATTACTCTTCACGGCACTAGGCAAGCTGCTTCACGAGTGGCCTTTTATCATGAAATCAAAGGCGTGTGAGTAAAGATCAAACATCATGTACAGAACATCAATACGGTCAAACATCACATACAGAACCTGTTAATTTTTAACTCTAAATTTAAGATAAGATCTTTGGAGCGTCGTTGGTGTTCGAGGCTAACTTTTCCCAATGTGGACCCCCACACTCTTTTCAGTGTGGATTGGCTGGTGTGGGAGACACTGTCGTATAATCTGTGGGCATTAACTTGCTCTCTAAAAAAAGCACTCTCAACAGGGATTAGATTATCGCAGCAAGGTCAGCGTCGACTTGCCGCGACCGTTTCTCTCGGCAGCGCTCATTTGCCTCGCTGGTTTCTACATTTAAACCCGCAGACTGATGTACATTTCAACACTACATCTGATTTCATCCATCCATCCATTTTCTGAGCCGCTTCTCCTCACTAGGGTCGCGGGCGTGCTGGAGCCAATCCCAGCTGTCATCGGGCAGGAGGCAGGGTACACCCTGAACTGGTTGCCAGCCAATCGCAGGGCACACAGAAACAAACAAACAACCATTTGCACTGACATTCACACCTAGGGCCAATTTAGAGTCTCCAATTAATGCATGTTTTTGGGATGTGGGAGGAAACCGGAGTGCCCGGAGAAAACCCACGCAGACACGGGGAGAACATGCAAACTCCACACAGGCGGGGCCGGGGATTGAACCCGGGTCCTCAGAACTGTGAGGCTGACGCTCTAACCAGTCGGCCAACGTGCCGCCCATCTGATTTCAGTCCTGTGTAAATCCATGTCGGAAGAATAACTCACATCATATTATCATGGATTAAATGTGTATTATATTGTAGAATTTAAGACGAGGCTGACTTTTCAACATTAAAGGTGTTAAGAAAAAAAGACATTTTCAACATTTTATCATTAACATCTACGTCCACATTCCACCTGAACTGTCCAACCAAAGACAAGACTAGCAAAGAATATGGGCAAAGACTAGCTAGATAGATGGATAGATAGATGAAAGACTAGTGAGCATGGGTAAAGACAAGAGTAGTGAAGATGAGCAAAATCTAGCAAGGCTTACTGAAGATGCGCAGACTGCAATGATGAGTAAAGACCACCAAAGACTATTGACGACTGGCAAAGATGAGCAAAGGCTAGTAAATTATACCAAAGGCTAGCAAACATGAGCAAAGAAGAGCGAAGACTATTGAAGATGAGCAAAAATAGTACATGGAATTGACAATTAATACAAAAAAGTACAAAGAGGGAAGATTAGCAGAGACTACCAAAGACAAGTGAAGACTCTCAAAGATGAGCGTAGACTATCCGTGACTAATGCAGCCAGCCAAATTCACATTCTGACTTGCGAGCAGTCGTCGCAAACTAATGGGAACAAATAACTGGTAACAGTACTCTTAAGTCCTCAACAATCTGCTTAAACATTTCAAAAGCTAAAACGTAGGTACAGATGAGGTAGTTTTTAGTTTCTTGTACTTACTTGACTATATTATTTTTGTGTCATTATGACAAAATAAAATTGACTTTGGACTTTTTATTTGTACTACATCCAACCTGAGGCAAATCCTAACATAGCTGCTTTGTGAAGTACCGGACATGCTGGACTATAACTATAATAGCTATCTATTCTACTTACACGACAATGGCGACATGTGTAAAAATGTCTTTTTGGCATGCAGTGATCAAGGTAATGATTGTGGAGAGGTAAGGTGATATGTGTGCTCAGCCATTTTACCCTGCTGCAAAGTAGAAGAATGACAGCTGGCAGCAGGGTTTGGATTAGGTTTCCCCATCGGGGCTACTGCATCTTTTACACCACCCCGCTGCTCGGGAATAGAATGGTGCTATAGTAACCTGACTCCCTCGTGCACACATCCAATCTAGTCTTGGCCCTCGACGGGGTTTAACAGAAGACGGGATCGGCGAACGCCTGACTCATCGCCGCCACCTTCCATCTGGACGTCCTGCTTGTCGTTCCTGCGCACTGTTTAAAAATAAACCCCAAAACGCAATCATTCTGTATATGACAGAATGAGACATAAAACCATTGTCATATCGCATTTCACTAGATGCTATGCTAATCGTGCTAGATTGTCGTCAGTGCAATTTAGTAACACAGTGGCACCTCAACATTCAAACAAGCAGTTGGGAAACCAAAAGAAGCTATTTCAAAAAGAGGCAAGACTTCATCAAATCTCGTGTGACTTTCGTTCAGTAAGCATCCAAAGCAGGGGTCACCAACCTTTTAGAAACTGGAGAGCTACTTTTTGGGTACTGAGTGATGTGAAGGCCTACAAGTTTGATACATCCATCCATCCATCCATTTTCTGAGCCGCTTCTCCTCACTAGGGTCTGCTGGAGCCTATCCCAGCTATCATTGGGCAGGAGGCGAGGTACACCCTGAACTGGTTGCCAGACAATCGCAGGGCACAAACAAATTAACAACCATTTGCACTCACATTCACACCTACGGGCAATTTAGAGTTGTCAATAAACCTAGCATGCATGTTTTTGGGATGTGGGAGGAAAGCGGAGTGCCCGGAGAAAACCCACGCAGGCACGGGGAGAACATGCAAACTCCACACAGGCGGGGCCGGGGATTGAACCCATCATCTTATTTTCAAAGTTCTTGGTGCGTTATATTCAGGTTGAAGTGGGCATTTCACCCAGATTAAGCATTTTGACAGACTGTCATTTTTGCAAAATCTTGTCACGTTGCTAGTAACGTAGCGAACGTCATTTTGCCTCCATTGCATGGATTATTGTGCCTATTCCTAGTCCCAAAAAACTGTCTGAAAACATTTGTATTGATTCATACACAATGCAATCACTAAATCATGACTTTCTGTCATTTTAACGTACTATGTTTTCATTTAGGGGACACCTGTGTTTTCGGACTGTCCCTGAAAGCACCAATAACCTTTAGATAGCTAGATAGTTTATTAATCCCACAAATAGGTGAAGCAACGTGCTTAAAACCAGTTAATAAATATGTCAGCCTCTGTGGACGCACATTAAGGGTGGCCTTTCCCCCTCACATCTTCCTGTCTGCTCAGTCTGTTCCCATCCCCCATCTCCTGTCCAGACCCCAGACCCCTGACCCAATCTCCATGATTAAATCATTTTTCTTTAGCCCAAATTCGCCCCCGCCCCACAACCACCATCCCAAGCCTCCCCGCTCTTTCTCTCTCTCTCGTCTGGTAGATGGCGCGCACCCTCCTCTATTGATCGTCATGCTGAGGAGATTACCCTAATAGCTGGGATTACCTCCCCACATGTTGGGTTGGCCACATACGGCAGGGTGGGGCGGGGAGGCGAGCGCCAGGGATGAGTATGGAAAAAGGAGGAAGGAAGTGGAATTTGGGGTTTGTAAAAAATAATAAAAAAAAAAAAAAAAACATAATTGGAATGACAAAATTACTAAAACAACAAAACAGCTACTACACCTGCGGTTAGCTCAGTTCATAGATTGTTCACTCAGGGCATTAAGAGTCAACTGTTTTGCCCATTTGAACTATGTTGCGAACCAAAACAGCAGCACCTAAATGAAGACAAGAAATGGATGAAATGACAAGATGAATGAAGCCTTGCTGCATGTTGTTAACAAATTAAAGATGATCTCGCCTAAAGATTAGCATTGCGGTAGATTTGGTAGTCACTCCACAATGTTGTTTACACCAATATTTATGTTCCAGGAAGCTAGGTGAATTGTAGTCCTTTTTATTTTGCTCAAAACTTCCAATTGGCATAATATACAGGTAAATTCAAACAAAGTAGTAGAAGTGGGTGATAAATAAATGTTGCCTCCATTGCTTCAAGACGTTATTAATCAACAATAATCCCACAATGATCAATGGATTATTATGACTATTCCTAATCCCAAAAACAGGCCTGAAAAAGTGCGAAGATCACTACCACACCTTCATGACTTTCAACAAAATTTTACAATTTGTCTTCATTGCTTCAAGACATGATTAATCAATGGTCCCACACAAATGATCATTATGCATATTCCTAGTCTCCAAAAGAGTAGTATTGATCTAACTGATGACTTTCTGTAGTTTTAAACTATATTTTAATTTGCCCCCCCCCCCCCCCTTGCTTCATGACATGCTTCATCAACAATCCCACTTAAAATGCTTATTTTTCATACCAATTTTAATATAACTGATATACACATATACTCCCTGGAAATAGCTGGACTATACAGTTCCACTTTGCCTCCATGGCTTCACACACTCCCACACTGTTCAAAGGGTTAGGATGTCTATTCCTAGTCCCCAAAAAGTTCCCAAAACATCTGTATTGAGCCATACACAATGCAATCACTCATTGATGAATGCCAGTAGTTTCAATATATATTTACATTTTCCTCTATAAATATATAATACTAAATATGGATAGGACATGATTAATCGCCGGTATTTTTAAAATTGATTTATGTTTATTACTGATATATATTGCCTGTGGATGTAGCCGCAATATATGTCACCTGCATAGCTTGAGTAATCAACTACTTAAAATATTCGCCTTTAATATGTATTAACATGCATTACTGATATAGACTGCTTTAATGAAGGGAGGTATGCATGGATGTAGCTACAGCTCCATTTTGCCTTCCACTGCTTCAAGACATGATTAATCAACAATCCCACACTGATCAAAGGATTACGCCTAATACTCGTCCCAAAAGGGTCTGAAAACATCTGTATTGATCCATACACACAACACAGTCTGTAACTGACCACTTTCTGTAGTTTCTCAACTCTGTGTTTCCCCGGGGAATGTAGTTTTTCATCATTTTAGATGCTTTCCCAGGCCTAATCATGAGACATTTTGATGGCCCTCCTGTTCTGTTCGCTAATCCCCATTTAAAAGCAATCCCGTGGAAACAACAAGCAAGACACATTCGTTGCTGCTTTTCTCCCCAAACCTACCTTTCACACAACGTGATAACTTGAAACACGTTTGACCCTAAGGGTCTTTCATGAAGATGTGTAAAAAAAAGATGCGAGAGAGATGGGGGGGGGGGTTGAGACAAGGAATGCCCGTTAATCCGCCGCTGATCCGCCACAATGGCAGCCTTGTTTGCGCCAACTTTGTTGACAAGATGACGATGAACGAGATGAAAACGATAAAACAGTGTGAGAGTGAGGAGGAAAGGGGGAGGAGAAGCAGGAGGATGGCCAGCAGGGGAAGCCTGTTGTCCCGGGACATACCCCCCCTCTCAAAAAAAAAAAAAAAAAACACACACAAAAAAAGCGACAAGTAGCTAACTCCTAACTGGAGTCGAACTAAAGTGTTCTTACCTCGCTCGGATTGCTGAGCGCGGAGGAATCCCATCACTACTCGTTCACAATGGCGACATACTTGGTGCCCTCAACTTTGTCGACGTCGTCGTCGCCGTCGTAATCACAGCCGGGGTCGGTGCACCTGAGCCGGCCACAGTCCCTCGAAGCCAGCGGTGCCGCTGTCGCTGCTGGTGCTGGTGTTATGTGCTGGTGGTGGTGCGGGCAGCGGGTGCCGTCTCGTTCCTGGAGGCGAGTGACGCGAGAGATAACAATATTAACGTTAATAACAGGCGAGGATGAGCATCTCCGCCTGGTGGCTGCGTGCGTGCGTGAGCGCCACCCCCAGCAAGTAGACGGCGCCGGTGGTTGCTCCCAAACTGTGGCCGTTCACCTTTTTATTTTTTTTAAATCAACTTGTTTTAGACGGAGCCCCGGTCATCAAAGGAGAACGGTACAAACTCATTGATGACTCTTTTTTTAAAGAGACAGTCGCACCTTTAATTTAAAAATACGTGACGTCACTAAAGACCCATAGATGTCGATGGGTTTAACACTAAATCCAGCAGACGGCGTCGTTATGAAAATGTAATTACAATTACTGAAACAGAGCGATGATGCAGGACATACATTATAAATAGGAAAGTAAAGTAATTGATAATTTAGTCTTTAGGTGACAGTTAAGTCTAAAGTCATTGATGACTCTTTTAAAGAGACAGTGCACCTGAAATTTTAAATGGGTGACGTCACTAAAGCTTTAACCATCCAGCCGAGGGCGTCGTTATGAAAAAAATATATTTACAGTACTATAATAAAATATAGTGATGATAACCATAGAACAGGACATAAACAATGCATATAGAAAAACAATAATTCATAATTGTCTCGTAATTGTACAAACCTCCATTCCAATGAAGTTGGGATGTTGTGTAAAATGTAAATACAAACAGAAAACAAAGTCCTTTTCAACCTATATTCAATTGAATACAGTACAAAGACAATATATTGAATGTTGAAACCTTTTTCTTTCAAATATTCACTCATTTTGAATTTGATGCCTGTTCTCAAAAAGCTGGGACAGGGGCATGTTTACCACTGTGTTGCACCGCCTTTCCTTTTAACAACACTCAATAAGCGTGCCAATTATTATTATTATTATTTAATTTAAAATTATTTTTTTTGACAATTGTGCAAAAAGATGCAGAGTCCTCTAGCACTTAGAGCAGTTTGGATGACTAATATAGCAATAGTCCAGTGCAATGACCATTGTGCAAAGGGCGCCGAGACTTCAATGAACCTCCCCCCATCCTTGTATGTAAACAACTGAGCCTTTTGGGATGCTCTGTTTAGACCCAATCATATCACTCACCTGTTTCCAGTGAAGCTGTTCACCTGTGGAATGTTGCAAACAGGTGTTGTTGTTGTTTTTTGGTTTTTTTTTTTTTTTTTTTAGCATTCTTCAACTTTCCCAGTCTTTTGTTGCCCCTGTCCCAGCCATTTTGGAACCTGCTGCAGGTATCAAACTTAAAATGAGAAAATATTTGAAAAAGAAAAAACAAAAAAACAATAACACTCAACACTGAAGATTAAATATTTTGTCTTTGTAGTGTAATTGAATATAGGTTGAAAAGGATTTGTAAATCATTGTATTCTGTTTTTAATTAAGTTGTACACAATGACCAAAGTTCACCGGAATTGGGGTTTGTATAATCAATATTGCATCTATTTTTATAAAGTATTATTTTATTTTATTATTTGTATTATTTTTATTATTATTATTACTCAACCTGCGACCCTACTGAGGATAAGCGGTACTGAACGTTGATGGATGCATTATTATTAAACTCAACTTCATTTATAAAGCACTTCAAAAAACAACCACAGCTGTCTTATTATTATTATTATTATTGGGTCACCTACATTCTTGGACATAGAGGCTAAAATTATTAATTGTATGCATAAGCGATATTGTATCTTTATTTATTTATTTATTGGATTGATTGATTGATTGATTGATTGATTTTCATCTGTCAGCTGGATTGTAGCTGACAGAGATGACCACTAACTGCAGCAGATGGCGCCGTTATGAAAATAAATCATCCATCCATCCATCCATTTTCAACACCGCTTATCCTGGTTAGGGTCGCAGGGCACCGGCGCCTATCCCAGCGGACTTCGGGCGAAAGGCGGACTACACCCTGAACTGGTCGCCAGTCAGTCGCAGGGCACATATAGACACGGACAACCATTCGTACTCACATTCACACCGTCACTGAGTGGGAACTGAACCCACGCTACCCGCACCAAAGTCAGGCGAGTGTACCACTACACCATCAGTGACTAAAATAAATCAATTTGGAATTATTATAATAAGGTCAGCAATTGGCTGGCGACCAGTCCAGGGTGTACCCGGCTTCTCGCCCAAAGTCAGCTAAAATAGTCCAGGACACCCACGATCTACATTATGAGTGATTATAACCATAGGACATTAATAATAAATATAAGAACTCAATGCTGCGAATAACTTTAGCCTCTAGATCACAGTATTTGTCTGTAAAAGAGAGAGAGTAGTTTTACTTTGCTTGCTTACAAATTAATATCGTTTTTAATTTTTAATCCATTTGCAGAAATCTCCCCCAAAAAAAAAGTTTTCCAGGTTTTGTCGTGTGTATAATTTTGAGATGACAAATGAATTGAATTCCTTTTGGAATAAGACGAAGATAAAATGTGGTAAAAAGTCAAGTGCTGTGAATACTTTCCAGATGCACATTTTATAGTAATGGAATGGAAATTATGCAAACAGTTTGGGGACTGAAGTCACGTGGTTCAATGGTGGTTTGCAGTTTGTATTTGATGGAAATGACTTTGTTTTGTTTTTTTGACAAAGTGCCATTCATCAAGTCGGCCACCCCACCGTCGTCGTCTTCCGCCCATTGCCGCCTAATCGCATTTGGTCATTCACCGCTGATGTTTCCACTATCAACGATTGGTAACGATGACTCATTGCGGCCGTCCCAGCTAACCGTAGTGTATAAATAGAAAATAACAACAGATTGCCTTTGAATAAAACTGAAATTGCCCTTAATTGTCCCAAAATACATAATTAATTTGCATTACACACTGTTTTGCCCTAAAAAAATGTCATGAATGCAGCATTTCAGAAGAAAGAGCAAAGGGACATAAAAGCTTGAAGACCACCTTGTAATACATATATTAAACCAAATAAAGTGCTTTTTCTAATGGTTTGAGACAGGGACTATCTACAGTATATTGCATAGATCATTAACCTTTATTTTAAACAACTTATGAAGTGTTTCAAAAGCGTAGAAAAAAAACTAATACATTTTATGCAAATAAAGTCTTTGAAGGACATTGCAGTTACAAGAAATTAGAATGTCATCATTAATTTTCAACCTATTTTATATTAAATATTACAAAATAAAGTCAGAGCTGCAAAATTAAGTTGGAATATTTTTTTTTTAAATTAGAATATTACCATTTCAATTGCAGTCTATTTAACATTAAATGTTAAAAAGGTGGTGGTTAGAGCTGGTTAGAGCGTCAGCCTCACAGTTCTGAGGACCCGGGTTCAATCCCCGGCCCCGACTGTGTGGAGTTTGCATGTTCTCCCCGTGCCTGCGTGGGTTTTCTCCGGGCACTCCGGTTTCCTCCCACATCCCAAAAACATGCATAAATTGGAGACTCTAAATTGCCCGTAGGTGTGCATGTGAGTGCGAGTGGTTGTATGTTCCCTGTGATTGGCTGGCAACCAGTTTAGAGTGTACCCCGCCTCCTGCCCGATGACAGCCAGGATAGGCTGCAGCACGCCCACGACCCTAGTGAGGAGAAAGCGGCTCAGAAAATGGATGGATGGATGGATGTTAAAAAGGTTTGACTTTAAAACTTTACACTTTAAAATTTGGTATAAATAGTGATACATTTTTAATTAATGGAGTAATGTAAATCAATCCCTAATGTGGAAAAATGCTATTTTACTAAAAATGTGTAAAAAATGTCAATTTGTCATGTAAATAAAAGCATAGAATTGTGGAACTCAAGTCGGAACGAAGCGGCAGGGTAGCCGACTGGTTAGAGCGTCTGCCTCACAGTTCTGAGGACCAGGGTTCAATCTCCACCTGTGTGGAGTTTGCATGTTCTCCCCCCGTGCCTGCGTGGGTTTTCTCCGGGAACTCCGGTTTCCTCCCACATCCCAAAAATTCCCAGCATATTTTAACTTATTGAGACACACCTGTATCTACGATTGCCATTCCATCATAGTGAGCGCAGTGGTCATACTGGGTCATTTCCAATGAGGAAAAGGATGGGTGGAGCGTCAACGTGGTGATAATCGCATTGTTGTCGTCCACCGTCTCGGAGATAAGTTCCACGCTGTGCACTGCAGGAGAACACTTTCGAGGGGGAGGAAGAAAACACAATCTGGATCATTTGGTGAGCTTTTCTTTCCATTCAACACACGTAAAAATTGTTATCCTTGATTATTGGTCAAGTTTTTAATTTAACATTGTTTATTATTCTGCTTGAATACGATGCTGACAATAAGTAATCTGGAGTTTACTAGGTTACTGGTAATGGCGATTAGAAAGGTGTGATGCTAACCATAGAAAAAGAAATGGAAAGAGTCTGGCAATAGATTAAATAATTATAGCAATACTGCTAAAATGATCAGTCTACAAATACCTGCAATTTGCTGTTCTTTCTCTGTTACATGTATGTCAAAGGGTGAGTAGTTTTCCTCTATTTTTGTTTTATTTGGCTTTCCAACTTGATTTAGTATGACTGAGTCTGTTCATGTTTAGCACAGTTGTTGGTTTTTATTTTGGACTTTGTTCTAGATCTTGCATGGCTGAGTCAAGATTATAGGGTTAGCTTGTCATGTTCCTGGCCCTTAAGCTTTAGGACCAACAATTTGTGAACAAAGGGCTTTGACATGAGTCTTTTTTGACTCATGTAAAGCATTTGTGTCCATTTGAGTGATAATGTAGATTTCTAAGTTTACGTCTGAGCTTCCTAAATTTTAGTGAGGATGTGAATAGGAAGAGCCTTTCAAGAATTATGCAGGTTTCTTTTCAGAGAAATCTATAATAATTGACTATAATGTATTGTTTTATTTTGTTTATAATACAGTGATTAACTTTTCTTATTTGCTGTTGATTTTGAATGTTGGTTCTGCTAATGTAGCGCCGTATTTTGGTACATTTTCAAGGTTCTGTTTTCGTTTTCCTATTCCTTGCTATAGGACTCTTAGCTGAAACCATTATTGGCCAACATTTTTGTAAGAACAAAAAAAGGACTTTGATTTGAATGATTTTGTCCTGTATTTGAGCCAACTGCTTTGTTAGGTTCTTGCGCTAGCTGTTACTAGCTACAAGCTATGCATATGTAGTAGGATGTGAATAGGAAAACCCGTGTCTTTCAAATCCATGTTGGGTATCTTTTAAGATAAGATAAAGCTAACATAATATATTGAATAAAATATGCAGTGCTACTGTTTGCGATTCACCACTTTGAAGAGTTTGGGGTCGGGGGGACCTGTGTGCTGTTATTCATTGAAGCACTCAGCTATTTGCTGCTTTTGTGCTCAGGCCAAAGGTCTATCTAATATAAAAGCATCGCTTTGGCACTATCTTGTGGAATCATAGTGCCAAGGAACTATGTTGAAGTGAGGAGAGGAGCTTCATATAGTCAGGCCCTTGCCCTGTCTAATAGAAAGGTAGTGTTTTGCCACCATCTTGTGGCATCTATAGGCAATTACAAACCTTATGGGGGGATGTCAATTACTTGCATATTTGCCATCTGCCGCAAGGGTCTGTCCCAATCCATCCATCCATTTTCTGAACCGCTTATCCTCACTGGGGTCGTGGGCGTGCTGGCGCCTACCTCGGAGACTCTCAATTGTCCGTAGGTGTGAATGTGTGTGCCGACCAGTCCAGGGTGTACCCCGCCTCTCGCCCAGAGTCAGCTGAGATAGGCTCCAGCACGTCCACGATACGGGCAAGCGGTACGGAAAATGGGTGGGGATTCTGTTAATGTTCAGCACTGTTTTTGGTTGTATGTAGGTCCGTTTTTTACTTCTTATGTTCCCAGCTGAAGGTGGTATTGCCAACGCTTTTGGATCCTTTTTGACTGATTTGAGTCCATTTGAATGAAGACTGCAACGTTCGCATCTACTTTAGTGAGGATGCGACATGCTTTTCAAATGCATAACCTAAGCTAAATTGCTATTAAATATGATTATGATGTGACCATTTCCAAATGTCTTGCGGTTGTCAATTAACTCATACGATGAGAAAAATTGTCTTCTTGAGATGAAATCGGATTGGCAAACTCTCTGGCTGACACTTGGGTGTAATTTGTTTATCTGACAAGACTAATCCACTTATTTGCTCATGAAAGCTCTGCGCCTATTACACCTTAATGATTTCCTCTTTCCTTCCACGCAGCAACTGACGACTGTCATCATCTTGCAGGCGGCCGCCCTGCATCAGTAACCTGGATCATGCCCAACAGCGAGCACAAGCGAATGGAGCTTTTCCGAAACTTCCTGAACGGCTGTGGCATGGATCTATCGTGCAACTCCTCGCATCTGCTCCCGCATAACATCAGCTCTTACACGGGAGGCCTGGAGCTGGCGGGGGACGGGTCGCCATGGTTGCGAATCATCATCTCGGTGGTATACTTTGCAGTGGCCACGGCCGGCGTAGTGGGCAACCTTCTGGTGTTGTTCCTGCTCTACTCCACGCGCACCATCACCACCGGCACCATCAATTTCTTCGTCTTCAACCTGGCTCTGGCGCACCTCCTGTTCTCCTTAGCGTTGCCCTTCTGGGCGATGGACATTGCACTGGACTACAACTGGCCCTTCGGCTTGGCCATGTGCAAAGCCGTATCGCTGCTCACTGGCCTCAATGTGTTCGCCAGCTGCTTCTTTCTGACCGCCATGAGCTTGACGCGCTACTGCTTTGTGGCCACCGCGCTTAAGCCCAGGGCGTCACCGTGCGGCCGGCCTTGCACCTCCCCAGTGGTCACGGCCATCATATGGGCGGCGGCCCTGGTGGCTGCGACACCCCGGGCCCTGTTCGCCGACTTGCGCCGCGTGGGAAGCGGCAATGATACAGCATGCCTGCTCCGGTTCCCGGACGGCACCGCCTGGCTGGGGATAAACCAGCTCCTGCGCGTGGTTCTTGGATTCCTGCTCCCGTACGCCACCATTATCCTGTCATACCTGCTCTTGCTGCGCTTCCTCTGCCGCCACAAACTGAAGGGCGGCAACTCCCGGCGGAAGGCCGACATCTCCAAGTCTGTGGCAGTGGTGGTGTTGTCCTTCTGCGTCTGCTGGTTCCCATACAACATCCTCACGCTCTGGAGCGTCATGATCCAACTGGACATAGTTGACATCAGCCCCTCCTTCTACGGCGCACAGACCTACTTCTTCCCGTTGGCTAACTGCCTGGCCTTCACCAGTAGTTGCTTCAACCCGGTCATCTACTGCCTGGTGCGCAAGGAGTACCGAACGGCCCTGCACAATGTCTTCTTCAAGTTAAGCCTGGCCATCATGTCCAAGATGCCTTACGCCGTCAACACTGACGAGGGCTCGGAACAAGCGGACCAGCTGGCCATTCCCCTGAGCAACATGCCCAGTCAGACAAGCCAATCAGACTCGAGGCCATACGCACCCCTGTCAACATTACCAACAGTGGTCTCCACTTTATAGAGATACAATTCAACCTTACGACTAAAGTGGAACCTTCAAATTCAACCACGCTCAGTCCTGTCATGTTCAAAATAGAATTTCCCTATGAGATCAATTATATCTGGAATCCAATCTGAATTGGCAGCATGTGGAGTCGTGGTTAGCACGTCTGCCTCACAGTTTTGAGGCTCTGCATTCAAATTCACTACAGAATACCGAGCGACCCTGTACGTCTTCTTCGGGTTGCGTTTGGGTGTCATGAACAAGATGTCCTACGTCGTCAACTCCAATGAGGGCCAGTCGGTTATCCCCCTTAGCAACATGCCTAGTCAGACAAGCCAATAAGACTTATTTGGCAACACTCCCAACAGTGGTCTCCACCCAGATACACAATTTCCTTAAAATTGGAAACTCCATGGTCAACCACAATCTGGCCCGTGATGGCGATCATTCTCCGATTTGGTTAACTTTCATCAGAATTTCAGAATTTCCTCATTGAGATCAATTTTATTAGGCATCCAATCCAAACAGGCAGCACAGGCTAGCACAGACACAGTTCTGGGGTTCGGATCCAGGAAATAGCTTCAACTTATCCACAATCCAAATCAGGGCAAGCGAATGGATCCATTCCAAACATAAAACTCTTCCTGTTGATTGCAAGTGACAAGCAAGCCAGCACAAGAAGCAACGCAGTGGTCTACATCTTTACTTCATCCTCCTCCTTCTAAATCAAAGTCAGAATTCAAGAATTTCTCTATTGAGATCGATTCTATTTGGTATCCAGTCCAAACAGGTAGCACAGCGTGTTAGTGGTTAGCACGTCGGTGTTGCGGTTCTGAGTTTCTTTGTTTGAATCAAGGAAATGGGGATGACAACGACAACAAGCCGTCTAGAAAATGGCTAGTGGCTAGCACGGGAAGCTAATGTATATGCTCATATTAGAATTTCCCCACTGAGATAAATTATATTGGAGATATTGCAGTTGTGAGGTTCTGGGTTCAAATCCAGGAAATGGCTCCAACTCAATCACGACTTCAATGAGGATAAGTGGATGGATCCATTTCAAACAGCAAGCGAGCTCGCAAGAGAAGCTAACGTACCAACTACATCTTTGCTCATTGTTACTTCTTGTCAAACGTATGACAACGGTCATAGACATTCCAAATTAGAATTCTTTGTTCACAAAAAGCATTTTGGGATGACAGGCCTATCAAACCAACAGAGAGGAAAATTGGCATCTCTACCCATCCTTTCTCCGCTGTGTGGGGCAAACTAACAAGCTCTGCCCCAAACTAACATGAAAAAGACATTTGTGAGTGAGACTGGTGTACGTCAGTATTTTTTTGGTTTATTTGGGGGGGGTACTCTGCCTATAGGAAAAGGTTGTGCAACAAATGGATGAAATGTTCAAATGTGACTACGAAAATATCAAAATTGCCGTCTCTCGCCACCTTTTCTTTGCCGCGTGGGGTAGCGGTGCCTTCTGCCCGTATAGAGGACAAATCAACACTGTGAGCCAAACTTTTCTCACGTCCTTCTATCAGGAAACAAGTGTCACAAAAAGCCAGCAAATGTTAAAAGTTGCTCCTTTGATTATGTGAGGAGGGCTGACATTGGAGGTTCCACTGTAATAGCCCAGACAGGTAAAAACTACTGTATAATAAGTACATACACTTATCAGTTTGAAGATTAAATATCTTGTCTTTGCAGTGTATTCAATTCAATATAGGTTGAACATGATTAGCAAATCATTGTATTCTGTTTTTATTTGTTGAACACAACGTCCCAACTTCATTGGAATTGGGGTTGTATTACGATGTCCCATCTATGCCTCTTCTGTTTCTTGCTCCTATTAATATTCAAGTTATCAGCAGGGTTTCTTGACATACAGTATACTGTACATAAGAGCATTTTACTCCAAGACCCCCCAGACTTTACCCACAACCCATTTTGTGCCTCAACCCACCATTTGGGAAATCCTACATTGAACTGTAAAAATGTTCTGAAAATGTGATTTTCAATTTGTTGGCACTACATTTAATGAATAATAATAATTAAAAAAATTCTCGATATTCACTTTGACTGTATTTTGCGCTTCAGAGAAAACATACTGATTTTAAAGTAATTTACTTCTCTGGTGTAATTGTGTTATGCACACAATGGCAACTTTGAGAAGGATAATCAAAATGCTGCCTTGCATTGATGTATATTATACATTATGCAGTTAAACATCAAATTTAAACAGACACATACTTTATTAGACACACAGTAACATGTCATACTTCCACATAATGATATAATATAGGTATAATTTAAAAAAAAAACAGCATTAAACAGTATGTACAATGAGAATGTATATTAAAAATGTGCTTTGAACGAGCCACATGGTGGTGGTGTTGTTCTTTTTTTCGTCCATCTTTTAATCCTACACTGTATATATAAATAAAGACCAATACAAATAGAATAAAGTAAAACTACTCACCTTTTGACGATGCCTAAAGAGGGAACAGGAAAGTGCCAAACAAATCTTTACATCTTTCAATGAATTACTTTATTTAAATCACTCAGGGGGCGAAAAAAAAATCACCTTGAAAAATGAATACATTCCTTTAGGTTTCAGACATTATAACAAATTATATCAATCCACATACAGCGATTATCATAATTACAAGCGCAATCGTACCTACCATAATTACCGTTATTAACTTTAAAAAAATAAAAATAAATAAATGTTCCTACATCGAACATCCACCATACAACATCAGGGTGAGGATATGGCTTTTATCAATGGGGGCATGGCTTGTTTCAAAGCAAATGTCAAGTCAGTGAACATGTTACACCCCCCCCCCCCCCCACACACACACACACACAAATAAATCAATGATTTAGATCATTTGTGGCACAGTAAGTCAATTGTGCAGAATAAATAGCTGCCGAGAAATAAATACTCTATACATCAATTTTTTGAGATTTATAAATATGTCGCACTTGTTGATTATCATTCAAAATATACAAGATATTTCATGTCATTGATGAGGTGAGTTGCCCAAAAGGCTCATAAATATTTTTTTTTATTTGTATTCCAGATAATTTGTCATGTTCAACCAAAATAACCTATTATTTTTTCATATAATATTCAACATACTAAAACACAAAATGCTAATTTAATCATTCATATAAGATTTTACCTTCCAATATATACTTTATGAGAAATTAAAGTTTATCTCTTGTGTTTGAGTTAAACACCTGAGAGCCTGACCAAAAACTTGTAAACACGCAATTATGCTAATCATGGTAATGGCACTTCACTAGAATACCAAAAAGGAAAACAGGAGCAAGAAAATAATGGTTAGCTTGTATTGCAGCTTTTTTGTTGTTGTTGTTCTGCTAGTGCGCTGAATTGTTTTACTAGTGAGAAAAAGGAGCGTACAAGTACATGGACCTTAAACTGGAAATCAAAGCTAAAGTAAATAAATGTTCAAATGGCTTCCATACCAAAATGCATTGGGATACACACAAAACTACTTTAAATCATAACTCATACATTATTAAATATGTAAGATTAAAAAAAACATGTATCCTGTTTTGTCATGCAAACAAACGTGACTTGACGTAGTACAAGTTCAAAAGAAGAAATAAATAAGTCAAATTAAAAAATATGAATAAACCTGAAATGTAAAAAAAAAAGTAAGTACATTAAAAAATAAAACTTCAAGTAAAATAAATCAAAGTAAAATTTAAAAACAAAAACTGAATTTATAAAAAACTGAATAAAAGTAAAATTTAAAAAGTTAAAATGACAACTTAAATATTTAAAGAAAAGTAAAACATTAATAAAATACATTTTAAAATTAAATAAGTGGTATTTTGTAAAAAAATAATTAGTGAAAAAAGTTCCTCTTCAGGTCCAATAATTCACCGTCTTATTTTTCTTCTCTCAATAGGATTTGTTTTCTCCATGAGATTATGAAAACATTAAAACCATAATGCAGGCCAAACAACAAAATAAATAAACACATACCTGTATTTCAAAAGAAAACCATTATTGTATGAATATCTTGACTCTGGCCTGGTGCCTTCATTGCACTCTCTGTGGAGTATATATCGATAGACTGAAGAGTTCATCATAACAATCATAATATTGTACAATAGAGAATCTGTTTACAACAAGTCCATGCCCTGACGGCCTTTGATTATTAGAATACATATAAGAATAGATAATACACTTGGCAGTTTAGGAGCCAGGCCTACATCGAACTATGTAATTCAAAAAATGTCTTTATAGTAGTATTATCTGTGCATTTTAACACTAATGTTATACACTTCTGGTAACAAACATAAAAACCTTTGTATAGTTGCTATTCATCTCAAAAGAAAACATTTTTAAAGGCAAGAGGTTAAAAGAGCAATTCAGGAACTTTGTAATAGAAATGACTCATAGGTACAACACAGTATTAATGAATTACCCGACTACAAAAGAGACGCTTAAATATACAAATGTTACACCTGTTCTCCAGTTGGCGTTGTTGCTGTATTTCCTGTTACCCTGCATCCATTTTGTTGGCTCCACCGTTCCCACTTTCACGGTGTATAACGCCGAAAAGTCAGGAAATGTGAGAAAATGTCCTTTTGCAAATGTACATCATCATAATATTAATCATATGTAGCTTACTCAGCCTCGCGTTTTAAAAAGCGCATGCACATCGATGCCTCACAAACAGATGAGTCAGTGAACTGACAGCTTGCTATATAATAGATTGTACAGAGCACTTTTCAAACCCATGTGGCAATGTTTTGCAAAAAATAAAGAAATAAAGTTAATAGTCTACAGCAGGGGGTGGGCAAACTTTAGTGCTCATGGGGCACATTGATTTATGTAAAAAAATTAAAAGACAAAAAGTTAAAATGTGTGTAAAGTATGTAAAAAAAAAAAAAAAAGTATGATAAATACCAATTTTATTATTTATATTTGTGTATAAATAAATCTAAACCTGAACGTACCCTGAATTGGGGGGGAGGCCATTATTTGTGCAATTGCATTTTTGGGTAATGTCAAACATTGTCAGCAGTATATTGCAATTCAAGTCAAGTGTGAAAGCTGGCATTTAAAAGAAAATAAAAATGACTATTATGGAAAAATGAACATTAAAACAGACTTTACAACATTTTGGAGCGAATACTGGATTGCTAAGGACGCAAGATCATCTTTAGCACTCATTTCGAACATGCGGGTGATGTAGGAAGACTGCGAGACTGTTTAGTATGTGCTGCTGTTTATGTTAGCAATAGACTTCAAAAGGGCTCTGTAGATGTGTGTGAACAACTGAAATAATTAAACTGACAAAACATTTTTTTCTTGTAAGCGGAACAGACGATGGATGGATGGATGGATAGATGGATAATTTGAGGAGAGGTGTTTATTTTCTTAAGTGGTTGACACAATACCGTAATTGGAGCACGGCGTATGAGGAAATACTATACTAAAAGTCACTTAAAAGGCAGGACTGCCATCCAGGTATACTATTTAATTAAAAAATATACAATATTTGAACAACCTACAGTTGTTAAGTGCTATTCTGAACTAATAATTTACTGTATCCTTCAGGTCAGGTTTATATATTTGTAATATTTACATGTACTGTATGTCCTTTGGCGTTTTGGGATATTAGACACACAGCCTGCAATAGCTGGCATTTCTCCGCCTTTTTTATTGTTCAGTATAAACAGCACCTACACGTAGTGGTGACGGGGAGAAGTCCACCCCGCAATTTTCCACCTTCTGAGGTGGCAGCAGAGCTGCAACGGAACCAGAATGGAAATTTTACATCCTAATCAGTGTATCATTCTCTCTTTCAATTCACAAAAACATTTTTTTTAAAAGTGATTAAAAACAATTAAATTAAAAACAAAAAACAAAATAATACCAGATTTTTTATATTTAAATTTTAGAATTACTGTAAATTAAAAATTATAAAATGCAAAGACAAGCCACAAGTCAATTGAAAATGGAAAGAATGAATGATACACATAATCGCAGTCCGACAAGTCTCGCTTAATTATTTGATCGTGAGGTTCTGTGTTTAAGTGGCTTGCCATCATTCCAGCTTAACAGAAAAAGTGAAAGGCTTGCAATAGATGATGTTCAATAAAAGGATGTAAAACAAAATCCAAACCACCAATGATCATACACTACCCACAAAAAGTAAGGGGTATTGGAATTTCAGGTGAAATTTCAGGATGAACCTAAAATGCACTATAACCTTTACAGGTAGACTTTAATTGATCTCCTCTAAACTTGTGAATGCACATGTCCATGTGTTCAACGTTTCAGTGCTTTTTTGCAAGGAGCTGAAAGACAAAATGCACAGCAGGTGTTTGATCCATGCATGTAAGTTTCCCAGGATGTCGACTTTTATGCCTTTCTGTGACACTTCCAGTCGCTCTGCATCTCTTTTGCAACCTGCTGATGACACTGACACGCTTAAACTTAGTGCTCACTTCCCTCTGAGAACAACTCCTTGTTAGAGAACAGCAAGTTGCACAAAAATTACAGAAACATTGAACGGTTGGACATTCAAAACTTTAGGTTCATCCTGAAATCCTAAAATTACACCCGAAAACCAATACATTTTTGTGAGTAGTTTACTCCCCACCTATTCCTGCTTTTTTCTCCCTCTAGAATTTGAAATGCTGCTTTGTAAACAGGAAAAATCCCTCAAATCTTCATCTCCCACGTAGGTTTAGCTCAAGAAACTCGTAATGTTGGCTCAACTCTCAGTCTTTGTACAAACTGGTCTCCGCTGTGAAGTGATTGTCAAAAGTTCGTTGAAAAGTTTCGGTAGCGACAAGGAGCCTGGGTGTGTGTGGTCCTACTTGACTGGCAAGCAGATTTTCAAGTGAAGAGGGGCGGTTTTGCGCTCACACTTGGATGACCATCACGGATCCTGGTCGCTTTCGTAGTGGCAGTCAGGATCCTGGGAGGCCCCCATAGCACTGGCTGATAGACTGCAGCGGAGAAAGGAAAACGGATGAAATTGAGGCTGGTGATTACTGTGGTGTTTAGAGCAATAAATCAACACGTGGAGAAAATTATACAATTACAAGTCGAGTCGAATACCCGAAAAACCAACAGGCCTATACAGCACAACAAACAATGTAACCAAGTGCACCTAGCTAGCCTCATTAGCGTACCACAAAAGCATACTGTTTTTTTTTTATATATGTACATATACAGTATAAATAATGGTATGCTTTTATGTATAAGTAATTTATTGCTTATATCGCTTGATGTTGATTTTTGGGGGATTGTGGATGGCCACATAGCCATTCTCAGAGTTTGCTTGTTAGTTAGCTAGCTAGTTTGATAGTTTATTAGCTAGTTCATTCAAAGAGCAATAGGATTATACAAACTATGCAACCAGGAGAACGTCGGCAGTCTCATTAGCTTAGCCATATCCACAAATAGTAACTAGGCCTCAGGTAAGTAGCTAGATTTGAGCATTTTGGTTAAGGAGCTCACAGCAGCATACCACATAAAAAGTGCTCCAAATTAACAGACAAACAGCTTTAACGGATGACCCCTAACCCCTATTAGTCCATTGAATCGAGGTTCCCCTGTAGTTAGGTCATTAGCTTGTTGGTTAATTTTCTAGTTCATTTGAAAAGCAATAGGCCTATGCAAACAAGCGCTAGCCTTGTTAACTTTGCTGGTTAAGGCCTCTCATCAGTAGCATAATGCAAAGCATTTTACATAAAATTCAAGGAAAGGACCTCTGGGGCCTGTTCAGTGCTGATCTGGGATTGGATAAGCAAAAGGTTTTGTGATTGTGTCCTTTGAGGTTCTACTGTAAGGCCAAAATGTTGAAGTACTGCTTTTGCTTCCTCATTTGAAAACAGTGCACAAGCAAATACTGAGTAAATATCATTTGTCAACACTCATAACTGATTTGAGCTAGAAGATGCGTTGCAGCCCAAGTGGGCGCCACGACACTCACCGTATTCTGGTGAGTTACACCGTGCTCCAAAAAAAACCTGAAATTGCAGTCCGTAATATTCCGTTTGAGTGTTGAGGGCGTCACATTCCTTCGCAAAGACACCCCACCAACCCCAACCCCTGGACTGAGTCCAGCTCTTGATTGTCACTGAGGATGTAATTTGGTATAGATGACAACAAGTTGGTATATGTGTATGAGAGCCTCAAAGCTTGGTCCTGCACTGACTAGTAAATGGAGAATGATGTTTTCAGGACATTTTGAGTGAGTGGCGATGATTAACAAAAAAAAATAAAAAGTAAAAAATCATATACTGTATGAAGACTCAGGCACTAACCTGGTCTGTGAGGATTCGAGGCTTAATATCAGGAATGGCGCCCCCTCTCAGCTCATCTTCCACAGCCATGAGTCTGACAACAGGGAAATAGAAACAAACATAACGCTTGACAAAAATAGAAGAGCTACGTGCAGCCATATGATCATGCTATATAAATAACTATTATTATTATTATCATATTAATGTATTAGCATACTGGGTTTGTTTGCTACCATCCACTTCGCAATCTGGTGTCTGGAGGTAATGTATACTCGCCATCTTCTATTACATACTGTGCAACCACACAAACTAATGAGCTCATGCAAAAAATGTCAAAAATAATGTTCATCATGGTGGCTTTAATAACGGTTTAGTACGCTGCTCTGCAAACTAGCTGTCGTTCTTTCTCACTAGCCGGATTTACGTGCAGACTTTTTTGTCATTCTGATTGAAATCATTCCAATTCAAGATCTCTGGTCAACTGTTTACATGTGACGTGATCTAGTCCGGTCTGGTGTAAACGTGTGCCCTACATTTAATCGGCACACCCGTTTTCTAGACATGTGACATGCGCAGATATATGTAAACATCACTCATGTCTTCTATCAGCTCAGGTTGGAATATTTTCAAGTGCGTAAACGACGTCACGACACGACATCAAAAGAGAGCATGCGCACACAGAACGCAGCCTAACTATTCTGATTGAAGCGTATACCTGAATTTAGGATCAGTTTTGGAAGACGAATATTCCACCCATGTAAAACCGAATGAAATTTCATTCAGATTCAGCCTGTTTATTCCAATTGAGGTGTTTATATGGAGAGTTTTTATTTCGGTTTGGGCTTCGGTCTGGGATTCACTGTTCACAATTTTGCAAAATTATGTTTCAGTATTCTCACTGAAATGTCCCCAAATTGTTTTAGTATGGTGATTTATGCTAAGATAGGTTAATTAGCAAACTCGCCATGGCTCTTTCTTACTGAAGTCCCAAATTGCGATTTTATAGGCTACTTTACACTAAGCTAGGCTAACTGGCTAACTAGCTGTGGCTGTTTCTCACTGAAATGTAGTAAACGTGCAAGTTTCCCCAAAAATATGTTTGAGTATGCTGTTTTCAGCTAAGCTAGCCTAACTGGCGGCGGCACAGTGGGCGACTGGTTAGAGTGTCTGCCTCACAGTTCTGAGGACTAGGGTTCAATCCCCGGCCTCGCCTGTGTGGAGTTTGCATGTTCTCCCCGTGCATGCGTGGGTTTTCTCCTCCCACATCCCAAAAACATGCGTGGTAGGTTAATTGACAACTCTAAATTGCCCGTAGGTGTGAATGTGAGTGCGAATAGTTGTTTGTTTGTATGTGCCTTGCGATTGGCTGGCAACCAGTTCAGGGTGTACCCCGCCTCCTGCCCGATGATAGCCGGGATAGACTCCAGCATGCCCGCGACCCTAGTGAGGAGAAGCGGCTCCGAAAATGGATGGATGGATGGATAGCCTAACTGGTTAACTAATCCTTTGTCACTGTAATGACATGAATGTTGAAAATAACACTAAGCTACTTCTCTTATTACTTTGAAATTTATCAAGCGTTATGGTTTCTTTGTGTTAGAACATTGTCCAAACCTTTTCCACTGTGGGCCACATGCAGAAAAATGGAAGGAAGAGGAGGCCACGTCACCTTGTGTTTAGGAAACATGCTAAAACCATTCCCATACACTGTATGTTAACATTTGCTAAGCAGTTAAAGCTATTTTGTTTCCTAAAAATCATACGAATGTATATTCAAATAGCTTACATTTTCAAATAAAAAAATTGGTGTGACAGATTTTCAATAAAATTATTGTTTACATTTAAAAAAATACAAAGAGTGATATTGTGGAAAACAATAGTGTGATATGTTTCAACAGGATCATTTTGTCTCATAACCTTCTGAGTTGGGCCATTTGTATTTATTATTATTATTAGAATATTCGACAGGCCAATAAAAAACACCCCACAAATGGCCCTGGGGCCACAATTTGGACACTTGTTTCATTGTGTTAGTACAGTAGTAGTCCCTTTTTCACGGTTTATCTGGCCCATCATGTTTTTTTTGGTTGTCCAGATATGGACTTTTTTATGATACCTCTCTCAAAATATGCGTGTCAGGTTTAATGCTGGGTTAAAACAAATAATAATAATGATGAAAGGGGGCCGCGGACGTTCGGCGAAGCATCACCTGTTGATGATGCCTTTGATTTGTGAGTCCTTCTCGACTTGCTGCTGCTTGAGACGCCGCTCGCTGTCCTCCAGGCGGCACTGGTATTGCTGCAGTATCTTGCTGGTCTGCTGCTCCTGTGACACCAGCCTCTGCTCATACTCCTCCAGCTTGCGATGGGACATCTTCAGGCGCTCCTTTAGTGAGTAGATCTCCTCCTCGTACTCCCTCACCTGCAAGCGAGGATGCCTTTCAGAGTGATGTGGCACATTTCGACAAACAGTTCATAGTCATTCACAACTATGGAAAATGTAAGGTCTTCAGTTAAGCTAGGCTGACTTTAGTTAACCTAAGCTGACCTTTGACAAGAAAAGCCGGGTACACCCTGGACTGCCAATCGCAGGGTACCTAAAGACCATTCACGCTTATATTCAAACCGATGGACAATTTTATGTCTTCAGCTAAACTAAGCTAACTTTTGGTGAGAGAAGTGGTGTACACCATGGAATACCAGTAAAAAATTCATTTTAACTTTTGCGCCTTTTCAATCCTGTACTTTTGTACTTTTATTTAACATTACTTCCACTTTTACAAAAGTTTTTGAACTCAAGTATGTGTACTTTTGCCACCGCTGGTATGTATGTATACTGTACTACAGTAAATCTGTGGTGCTAACCCTCTCCAGGCGGGATTCGTCCATGCTCTTGGAGTACTCCTTCAACTGGCCCTCGCGGTCAGGCCGCAGGCTCTCGATGTCAGCGGAGAGATGCGGCATGTTGGACACCCAGGCCACGGTGCGCTCGTTCAAGTTGGACTGGGAACCCTGAAATTGACGGAGAAGAACATTTTTGTTTATGGCGACTGAGAGGTCGCCCTTTTGTTTACAAGATAGTGCAAAAAAACGACTTACTACCATATTTCCACAGACACTGGCCTTCCCTAAAAGACGACTTGTCCCAGTTCATCCATTTGAGGAAAATAAATGCCTCACTTACATAAAAGCCTCAATTTTCGAATCAAGACACACACTTACACAAATTACTCTCCAAAACATGTAATATGTTCTCACAGGGACTGCTGAGCCTATTTGCCCACTGTTGCTAACCAAAGCAGCAGCACCTAATTGAGGCACACAAATAGCCCTACCTGCCCAGTCTGTCTTGGCTCTTCAAGTTGATTCTCAAAATGGTGCGAATCACTGATTAATTGTCCAAACTTTGCATGAAATGGTTTTGAACATGTTTTTAATAGACTTTACACCGATCTGATCGGTTTGATCTGTATCGGGCGATAATTAGCATTTTATGCTGATCGGCTTTCATGTCATAATGTCAATGACGTCATCGATCGGCTCCGCAAAAGACATTTAATCCGCGTCGCTGACGCGTGTAAATCCAAAACCTAGTTTAATTTTAGCCTTGTCACATCTTGTGGCGTAGTACTGTAACTATTTGACGGCCAATAAAGTTTTTTTTTCAATCTTGTCGGTGAAAAAAACAGGTCGTCGGCGTGGGACTATTTTGCGGTGTCTCAGACAAACAACACGTAAGTTATTTGCAGTCTGTGCACAATGAAATATGTCGTGGGGAACGTCATCTAAATGCTTCAACACGACAAATTTGATCGGGCACCTGAAGAATGTACACAAGGAGGAGCATGCCACGTTCAAGCAACGCAGCGTGGAGAGAAAAAGAAAAAAAAAAAAAAAAGGAAAAGGTAAACGGACGCAAACTCTGGACAACAGCCATCCATAAAGCCGGGACAGTGGGAAAGTTAGAGTCAGCATGTCATTAACAGTATTTGTTCAAGTAATTTAATTGCCATAATGTAATATAATGACAGTAAGTTAGCACCCATTATTTCTGTCATGTTGTAATGTTGATTTGACTTTAACTTGTCAGTGGCCAAAATCCTTGCATGCCCTCAAGAGGTCATTGATCTTTTAACTTTTGTCTAAAATGCAAGAGAATAATTTTGAAGATACAGTGCTCAGTATACAGTACACAAGTATATAAAATAAATGAACAAGTCATGGAAATACAGGAAGTCCTCGAGTTACGACACACTCGACCTACGACGTTTCGACATTACGACGCCCGTCCCTCGTCTGCCATTTTGTCCCAGCACCATAGTGTTTCTGCTTAGCTAGTGCATAGTGCTTGTCTGTGTTTGTGCGGTGGGAGTATCTTCGCCCTCCTTTTTTCAAACTCTCAGCAGTAATGGTAAGTACAGCATCTTATTTTTTTAATGTTAATGTATTTTAGTTTCTTTATACAAAGTGTTAACCTTTCCTGCTACGGTCACCTGACCTGACGCAGGGGTTAACTCCCTTCTCTCGTTGCACAGCTGAGCTGGGTGGCGGCAACAATAAAGGCACGAAGCACCGATTTGCTGCTTTAATGGCTTTATTAGCTCCTCTGCACATTCAACGTCAACGGGTCCTCCGCTAATCGCTACTCTTCCCCGGTCGCCGTCACTACACTTGCCACTGTACACACTCGCACCGGCGCGCACTCCTTCCTCCATCCCAGTCCCGCCGGACGACGCCTGCGCAGTCCCGTCTCACTCGCACATCGACGCACACGCCCACACACACTGAGCTTGATGTCACAATCACGTGGGACAATGCCCGTAAAAGAAGTATTTCGCCGTAAATTTCGACTTTAACGGTGAAATCAGACTTACGCGGAAATTTGTGTTAAGTCGCCAGCGTAGGAACGCAACTCGTTCGTAAATCGAGGACTTCCTGTAGAAACATTGCTCCATCTTGTGATCGGATCGGTGATCGGTTATCGTTTTTTTAAACTTGCTGATCTGTGATCGACCCCAAAAATCCTGATCGTGGTAAAGCCTAGTTTTTTATCCAGTACAGTACATTTATTAAGTACAGTTCATTCGTAACTTTTAAGTAAAACACATTTTCATTTGATCTTTTTAGAACTGCTTGTTTTTAAACATTTATTTAGGTAAAATGTTTATGTGCAATACGTTTTAACAGAATCATTATTTAAGTACAATACAGTTTCTTCTATAATTAAGAGCAGTGTTATTGTTCAAACTGTGCATAATGTTAAAAGTGATTGGAGCTATTAATGATGGGGAGACGACGTCTTTAACGACAGTTGGCGTGACAGTAGACTGTGACCTCCACACAGGAGGGTCGAAGCAGAGATTTGAATCCTGAACTTCAGAACTTAGAGGCAGCATGCTAATCACTACTCCACCATGTTGCCCGGGAAATTACTCAAAAAACATTGATATCCAGAGTACAGAGTTAAGGAGCTAATAGACACCTCCACCATCTGCATTTGAGTAAATAAACACACTAAATGTCAGCATTAAATGACTGACCTGCTTGTTGCCGAGCGGCTTGAGGAGATGTTGCTGCGGAGGCTGCAGCTGTTGCGTTTTTTTGCCGCTTTTGGTTGGCGTGTCCGTCGAGTCCTCGGCGGTGGCGGCGACGGAGGATGGGTTCTGGTTCTCTTTGGCGGAGCCTGTCTGGAATGGCAGCCCGGGAGCCGGGCTGTCCGTCACAGCTTCCTGCTGCTGCGTTTGTGTTGGCTGCGGTTGTTGTTGTGGGGGTGGCTGAGTTTGCCGCTGTTTGGCCTGAACGAAGTTTGCGTCGGTAGACTCCAGGAGGAGGTTCCTGCTCTGGGGTCGGGCCTTGGGCGGAGTGGCCGTGGCCGGGGTGTTGACGGAGCGCTGGGACTTGAGGAGCTGGGGGGCGATGGAGGACTGGCGCACGGGGTGGACGGTCGTAGGGGGCGTGGCCAAGGAGGCGGGCGTGCCGGTTCCGGTGGCCGTCTGAGAAGCGACGCCCATCATGTGCTGTTGCTGGAGGGACTCCTGAGGACACAATTTGAGAGGAGGGAGGGTTCAAAAGCAGAGTCGTGTATGTAGATACGTCTATATACGTGACTGTTCAAAAGATGTAACACCCCATGGTGCTGAATTGGTGCATGATATGCTGCATTCTAGTATGACATTTTCAACTTTTGTTAAAGGAGACATTATGGAAAATGTACTTTTCAGTTGCTTGTATACAAATAGAGTGTCTGACCACAAATCAGGTGTGAAAATAAATAACCATGTAAATGTTTTAGTCCCAACTTTAGCGGCATTAGGTAGGTCATTTAACGGCCCCCAGACCAGTTTCTCCACGCATGATCAGACATGACATGATCAGCTGGGAGCCCGGCCGCTAGACTAGACTGTTTGAAAAACTATCATACAATAACACTCGATCCTGCTATCATAGTAAAGCCAAAAGGTATGGCTGCATTGAGTTTGGTTTGATGCATAACAGCGCACGCGCGCGCACGCACACACACACACACACACACACACACATTTTGGGCTCTTTTTCCACAAGTAGAAGAAACTTTCTTGCCAGAAGGAAGGGAAGATTTTCTTTTCCTTCTTTCAATATTCCTTCCTGTAGATGTCATGTCTCAATGCTCTGAGAGAAGATGGTTAATTATATTTGAGGAAAAAAGGACGAGTCGATAATTAATTCAATGAGAACAATCATCCTAACACCAACTGTCCTTTATAAAAAGAAAAAAAAGAAAAAAAAAAAAAAAAAACAAGAGGCTGAGAGATGAGATGTTTGTTCCATCGCAGCCCACGCAGCAGGCCAGAAATAGCTCAGGACACTACCGAACATAATGGTATCATTAGAACCAGTGCAATTTACACAGTGTGAGTGGTCAATTAACAACTAATTGTATTATATTGCACATAACTAGTTACCTTTTAAAGAAAATGTATGCGTTACAGTGCTTCTGTGTTACTTGTGAGCTACTTACTACAACCGTCGTAAACCGATCACCCTATTTAATGTAAAAATTTAAATGACTGTTTGGCAATACAGCCATACAGTTGCCACTCGGAGTAGAACAGTACATATATTCCGATTTTGTGGGGGGTTTTAGTGTACAGTTACACCCCTTAGTCAACATTATTTTTTAAGCAACTGGGAATTAATTTGCATGCGTGGTAAGTCTTATTAAGAGTGAGGCACTCTTACCTGCACCTGCAGTGAGAGCTGGTGCCAGACAAAGTCATTGTTCTGGTTTTGCCGGGTAAAGTCGTCACTGTAGCTGTGCGAGTGGACGATGCTGGGCTGCACCAGGCTGTTCTGTGACCGGAGCGCCGACAGGTCCTCGCTGCGGGAGAACGCGTTATTGCCGAACGCCGGCGCGTAGGCGTGGTGACCGTTCTCTGGCTCCGGGGCCAGCAGGAGGGGCGGCGGCGGAGGCTGGGCCGGGGAGTTCTGCGCCGCAAGGTGGAAGAGAGGGTTCTGGAAGGACAGCGGGTAGTGCATGGCCGCTGCTGCCTGCTGCTGCTGCTGGGAGATGGACTCGGTGGGGCCGCCGATGTGGCCCATTTGGCTCAGCCTCAGGCCGGAGCCCGCCAAGCCGCTGGGCAAGTGGCCGCCCATGCGGAGGGGGCCACCGAGGTTTCCGAAACTGTGGCCCAGGCCGGCGATGGAAGCCTGAGAGGAAGTGAGCATGTCCCCCACAGAGTTCAGGTTCGAGATGCTGTTCATGCGTGAATCTTGGAGGTCCATCATGGACACGCTTTTATTCACGCTGTGAACCTGAGACCAGAAACAACAACAGAACATTATAATCCAATTTCTATATTTTTTGTTATTTTTGCAGCGGACCATGCAAAGATTTTCCATCCATTCATCTATTTTCCTTCCTGCTTATCATCAGTAGGGTAACAAGTGAGCTGGAGCCGATCCGAGCTGACTTTGAATTGGTCGCTGGTCAAATCACAGAACACATACCAATTATTTGCACTCACATTCACACTTATCCACCGTGCTGGTCTACTGGAACGCTAATTGCCATTAAAGATACCGTCTCGTGAGCTCATCATTAAGGCTGCACCGGGAACTTGTTTCACCTTTACCTGAGCGACTGTTACATAAGTGCTGCCGTTTTGGTTAGCAACTGCAGTTAAATGGGCTCCGCAGTTAACTCTTATTGTTTGCGAGTGAAGTGAGATAATTACAGTTACAATATGTTTTTTTCCCCCTCCTGAAAAAATAACATCTATAAACTGAGAAATTTCAGAACTGTGAGGCAGATATGCTTACCACTACGACACCGTGCTTAACACAAAATTTACCATTGAGATCAATTAAATTTGGAACAAATTGTTACGGACAAATGTAGCAGTCTCAGTGCTTCTTTGGTCAAATAGCACCAACAGATGGAGCCAACTGCACGACGCAATAGCCGAATCAAACTTTGTTCACAAAACGTTAGAGAATCCTGTTAAGCCAACAGGATTTGAACAAAAACAGGAAGTTAGAAACCTGCCCAAAAAATTGGGCAACAAAGGGTCACAAAAAGCCAAATCCTGCGATGCTGGCTAAAATTAGGTCTAGTGAGGTGCGCTGATGGCTCACGTGATATCCAGACATCACATTTTTAGCTCAAAAACTGTTAGACCGTTGGGGCATAGACAATATTACACACATGACTCACTCCGTTACCTTGGGGTCGGGTTCTGTGATGTCAGAGCTGCTGGTGCAGTACGCCGGGCTGGAGCGGGCTAGCGGCGGCCGGGTGACGTAGAACACCTCCCGCGACGAGCGCAGGTCTCGTTCGGCCTGACGCCTCATGTTTAGGTTGGACGAGAGGGACTCGACGGCCGACACGCCGGTGGGGGGCGAAGGCAGGCGAGAGATGTCTATGGAACTATAGACACGAGACAAAGGTCAGTTGGAGGAATGAGTGCTGATATTGCATTTGGAGGGTCAGTACGGACCTAACAATATAGCTTCTGTGAAGTGAAAGTTAAAGTAAAGTAAAGTTAGTTACGGTTCTTTTTTTTTTCTGATTGGAGGAATCTACTGTAGACTATAGGTAGGCATTTATTTTTCTCCAGTAGAAGACACATTTGATACTTTTTGATGAGCCACAGTGAATCTCTGCATATTTGCAGTTTGGCAGATTTGTGATTGGATGACATCATTTTCCCCATATACAAACGCCACTGCGTAGTAACATCCCTTAGTCGACACTATTTTTGAAGGAATTTAAGGGTGGGAAGGAGGGGGGCGAACAGTCGCAATTACAGCTGTTATTGCTCTTACGTAAAGTGTTCTCATTTTAAGTGTTAGGCTATAACGAGAGCTGGTGTCTCCTGATAATAGGAAGTGTGAGGCGGAGGAAAAGTGTTTTGGCTAAGAATGTCTGGGAACAGATGGTGCCGGCAATTACCGATTGATAAAAAAGTTGCCGCCTTTGGAGATAAATTAGGTGACATTAGAAGGGCTCTCGGAAATAAGCCTGGCATTGTGTTTCGAGCTGCAGAATTCCCATCCTGTGAGTTTTCTCGTTCTGCGCTTCACTGTTAATTACACCCGTGTGATGCGGCGGTGTCACGCCGCGTTAGAATTACCCGTCACGGTGAGGCCTCCCGGAGGACACAATGATCTAGTTTGTGAAATGGAGGAGGAGGGAAGCGGAGGGGGAGGGGGGACACCTACCTGTTTAAGTCACGCATCATCAGGCTCTGGAAGTCGGAGGACATGAGACGATTGAACGTGGGCCGAGAAAAGAGTCTGTCCTTGGGCCGTTCGGGCTGGTGGTTGGTGGTGGCGTGCAGCTGAGGGTTCCGCAGGGCCACGCTGATGTCATTCAACAGCCGAGGCAATGGACCCAGTTTGAGAATGGCGTCCTGTGGGCACGGGAAAATGTGACCGCAACCAGAATTTTTACTTTTGACAGCTTTTCTCAATGTTTTTACTCGGTCACACTCAGTATATACAGGTTTTGCTGCCACAATTTGTCAATTCTACATTACAATGCAGGGGTTCATTCGACACTTCCTTATGTATAGGGTCAATCAACCTTGCTGAGTTGGCCCATGACCTCCCACAGCAGGCTGTGTAGCATTGACAGCTCCCTGCCGAGGTCGATGTAGCCCTCGAAGCCTCCGGCGTTCCCTCCGGCGTCCATGTTGGAGATTTCATAGAGGAACTGCTGCATGGAGCCCCACTCCATCTCCAGGAACTCGTTCATGAAGTACATGTATTCCTCCTTCGGCCCAAACCTGTGGCATGTACACAGAAATACTGACGAATGAGTTAAATCCAATCAGTCAGAATGACTGAGGACTCACTTGCTCACAGGTTCTGCATGACCTTGGCGACTTGGTAACCGTAGCGGGCTAGGAACCACATTTGGTAACTTAGCTTTTTGACAGGAAAGGAAACATATTTTGGAACGCTGTCGGCATTATTGGGTAAGGAACCATATTTGATAACTGTTTATTAGGGAGGTGACCATATTTGTTAACATATCATTGTGCAAGAAACCAAACTGAGGTTTTAACCTCAAAATTTGATAACTTAACCCAATATTGTATATTGGTAACTTTATTTTGTATTGGGCAAGGAACTATATTTCCTAACTGCTTATCGGGGAGGGGACCATCTTTGGAAAACAACCCATTTTTGTTCAGGGAACCAAACTGAGCTTTTAACAGGCAAGAAACCAAATTTGGCGACTTAACCCAATATCAGGTGATGAACCACATGTCGTAACATGATTCTTTATTAGGTAAGGAACCATATTTGGTAACTGTTTATAGTGGGGACCACACTATATTTGTAACTTAACCCATCATTGGATGAGGAATCTTTGCTGGGAACTTAAATCTTTGTTGGCCAAGGCACCATATTTAGTAAGTTGGCACCTTAACAGCTCTGCTATTTTAAGTGTACACCCACCACCTATAGGAACAGCCCGACACATTATTTCAATCAAATGAGCCTCTTCAAAAAATTAGGACGTGACGGGGGACTCACTTGCTGAAGCTGGCCAGGTTCTGCATGACTTTGGCGATGAGTGTGAGGGTCCGCGAGGTGCGCTCTGCCGGGTACTCCTGCGTTAGGTTGAAGAGCGAGGGCGACATGATGGCCGGGCACATGAAGCGGAGGAACAGCGAGGAGCTGATGAGGCTGTCAGCCAGGTCCTCCCTGCCGCGCTCGGCGCACCGGGCCCGCCATGAGGCAAAGACCTCCTTAAGCTCGCGGGGGAATATGCTAGAAGGAGCGCGATGAGACTCGTTGTCATCAGAGAAGCGCATGACAAACAGAAAGGACTTATCTTAGAGACATCGCACACGCACCAGAGGGAGTTGATGATCTTGCAGAGTAAGAGCTCGCAGCACATGCGAAGGTTGGCTTGGTGGTCAGCCAGCACCGAGGGCGGGACTCGCATGGGGTCCACTTCGCAGTTCTCCTCAGATTCATACAAGGCTCGGATAAAGTCACCTGCCAGGAGAACATCACGCTTAGATTGGACATGCTTGGGCGAAGAGCTATATTTGGCAAGGAACCATAATTGGTAACTTAGCCCATATCAGGGAGGAAACACCATTCGGTAACATAGCTTTTAACAAGCGAAGATGCATATTTGGTAACTTAGCCACTTATCAGTGAAGGAAACAGGAAAGGAACCATATTTGGTAAATTAGATTTAAACGTGCAAGTAACCATATTTGGTAATTTAGCTTTTTCCAGGGTAGGAACCATATCTGGTAACTTCCCTTTTTATTGGACAAGGAACCATATTTGGTAACTTTGCTTTTAAACAAAACAGGAACCATATTTGGTAACGTAACACTTTCACACTTGCAAAGAAAATGTTTTCTATAGATCCTACCGATCCCCTCCTTGAGGTATCGGTGACCAATCAGCTTGAGGTACTCCTCCACAGCCTTCGTTGCAAGTGTGTTCTCCCGGAATATCATGTGCTCGCGCTCCATAAATCGATCCACCTCGCACATCGCCATGTCAGACAGGAACTCCTGAGAGAAGGTCGAATTTTTTGGTAAGATACCTATTTTCAAGTTTAAGTCTTGGCAGAGGTCATGTTTACCTTAGTTTTTCCAGTGCTTTGGAGGATGTGCACCAGGGAGAACGCCACTTCCTCTTTGCTCTTTACGCTCAACAGCGGCTCCAGAACTGCGCACAGTGTTCGGTAGTTGTTGGTGATGTACTCGGCGAACTCCTTGTACAGCTCCATGGGGAGGATGTTCATGGTCTGGTAGCGGGATTTGACGCGAAGTGAGGCGTTGATGACTTTGCCGCTCCCGACGCCGCCGCTCTTGGCCAAAACGCTGGACTGGATAACGGGGTACCACTGCTCCACAAACTGACGGCCCGTGATGCTGGAGATGGGGATGCTGACAAGGCCGAGGTATGTGCTTTTCTCCTAGAATCACGTGACAACACATTATAGCCATTTACCTGGAGCCATGTTTGGTAACTTAGTCCCTTGTCAGACAGGGAAGCATACTTGGTAACTTCACCCATTATCTAGTGAGGAACCATATATAGTAACTTAATTATTTTCTGGGCAAGGAACCCTATTTGGATTTTTTTGGGGGAGGGGGGGGGCAGGAACCATATTCGATAAGTTATCCCCTTATCTGGCAAGGAACCATTTTTGGTCAGTTAGTCCATTATCGGGCAACGAACCATATTTGGTGAAACAGAAAGTAGTAACAGAAGTAACAGACGTTTACCGCTAAAGTGACATTACCTTGCGTCTCTTCTTGTCCGTCTCCTTGTAGAGGTGCAAGCGAAGGCTACGAATGGTGGGCAGGTTGTTGAACTCGAAATGCTCGCCCCAGAAGACTGTGTCTGTGCGAGGTTTGCTGGTGGTGCGGGCGTACAGCATGTCATCCAGACACAGCTCACAGTAGTAGCGCTTCTTCGTCGGCAGGTCCCGAGCTTCAATGATCCATAACTTAAGCACATTGTCCACACGCCTGCTGTTGTCCTGGACAAGAAAGGAAACTGTTAAATGAGCCTCAACAACAGTACCTTGAAACCTGAACTTTGTACATCAGTTTTTGAACCCATCCAATACCCACAATTGATTACTGGTGCCAATGGAATTGCTTTTAATCAGATGTCAATTAGTAGTAGGTTCACCTTGTTGGGTTTGATAGCTCTTTGCAGGTTTTCAATCCACTTGTCTCTCTCTGAAGCGGAACGGCAGGCAAAACATTTTGTCCCTGAATTTGTGGTCACCTAAAGGCGGGAAAAGACAGAAGAAAGAGTTCACCACACACACACACACACACACACACTTATACATATATCCATCCATCCATCCATCCATTTGCTTTACCGCTTCTCCTCACTAAGGTCACGGGCTGCTGGATCCTATCCCAGCTATCTTTGTGTGGGAGGCAGGGTACACCCTGAACTGGTCGCCAGCCAATCGCAGGGCACATAGAAAATAACAACAATTCGCACTCACATTCACACCTACGGGCAATTTAGAGTCTTCAATCAACCTACCACACATGTTTTTGGGATGTGGGAGGAAACCGGAGTGTCCGGAGAAAACCCACCCATGTACGGGGAGAACATGCAAACTCCACACAGGGGGGCCGGGATTTGAACCCCAGTCCCCAGAACTGTGAGGCAGATGTGCTAACCATCTATATATATATACAAAGTAAGGAATCATATTTGTAAAATTAACTATTTATCAGGCAAAGAACTGCTAACTTATGATAACTTAACACCTTTTCAGGCAATGAACCACATTCGATTACTTGGACTCACCCCCATTATCGGGCATTCCAGGTCATTGGTGCAATGTGGATTTGATGGTATGGATCTAGACTCTAGCAATGCGATGTCGCCATGGCATAGGTTTAAAATTTGTGACCACTGCATTCAGAGCTCTGAGAGATCCCTTTTGAAAATATTTGAATCCAGATGAAGGTCAGGGGGTGTCAGAAGAGCAAGAAATGTTCCATGCAAACAACGATGGTACCGCGATTGTGACTAAAACCAGTCTACTCTTAATAGTACAAAGAATTTGATCCTTGCCGAAATGTCTCCTACACAACATAACTTTGCGTGTCGAATAACACTCTCCTTCTAATTTGTTACTACTAGAGGTGAAGGACAGGGTCTGCAGGAAAATAGTGGGAACTAATTTCGCTATTATAGCAAATTGATCCAGTGCAAAGTGACACGGAGCAATGGTAATTTGAGCCACCCCCCATTTTCTAGAACTTAAAAGTAGCCCTCACATTATATTCATCCATTCATTCAAGTTTTTCTGTGCGTTCATTTTCCAGCAGTTGTGAATGGAGCAGAAAGTTAACCAGAGACCAATTTGCTGAAAATACTGGTGAGATTGGAAATACGTCACAGACTGTTGGGCATTCCAGGTCAATGGTGCATTGTGGGGTTGATGAGAAGGGTAACACTTCATATCGGAATGCAGCGACAATTTTGGTAGCTTAATAAAAAAGCGAGTGCCCACCTCAAAGCAATACTCTTGTCCTAAAATGCTGGAGTGGACCGGTTTTATGACGGCGTCTTCATCCAGCACCAAGTCCAAAGCCTCGGCAGCGCTGCTGGGAGAAAGCAGCGACTCGTGGGAGTGGGATTCTTTGAAATTCTGCATCAGGCGTGTCCTTGTGGGAGAGAATGAACAGGGAAAAAAACCAAAAAACAATGCATTTAACTTTCGCAGCTCCAACTGTGTGACTGTCATTCATCCTTAAATAAACTTATCCAGAAAGACTTTAATTCGATACACAAGTGAGTCACAGTGACAAGGAAAGCCCTTGCGTATCACACCTGACAATCTAAATATAGTTTTAGAGATGATCCTTTTATAATGAGTTTTGAGGCTGGCTGGACGCAAGAGCAGTGAGCTTTCATTTCTTGTTGTTTGCAGTTTGGCTTGTTGACTCGGCTTGTCTGCGTCATTCGTTAACAGGAGCAGCAGCGAGACGTAAAAATGTACACAGTAAAGAAAATCATTTCAGTTCTGATGGTCGGGAAGAAGTAAGTGAGCGGGAATACAGCTTTACAGGTATTTTCACTTCAATGGGTAATGTAGTTTTTAACAGGCAAGGAACTATATTTGGTAATTTCGCCCCTTGTCTGGCAAGGAATCATATTTCATACTTGATGCATTCTTTGTCAAGGGTAGCACTTTATTGGGCAAGGAACTACAACATAATATAGGTTTTAACAGGCAACTTCAGCCTTATTAGGCAAGAAATTTGGTAACTTTGCTTTAACAGGGACATTTTTAAGACTTTTTGAAAATGAATTAGCTGTTTCGCTGCACTGTGAACAGGTCTGCTGTTGTGGGGATGAGAAATTAGGAAGGCATTAAAGGAGTGAAATTAAAACTGTACTTTTGTAGTGTGAATTTGGTGCTGCATTTAATGTCAATCACAAGATGCAGTAGATGGGGGGCGGGGGAAGAGCTTGGCAGGCGACTCAGAGCAGCTGCGATGGGAAGCGATAGTGCGAAGTTGGACGTCGGATGCGTTCGCATCATCAACGGAGAGAATTAAGCGTGTGTGGGCAGAACGGGAAGCCGGCTGTGAAGGCAGCTGTCAGGCAGCGGTATGAACCCATTTCAGGTTCAGGAAGTCAAGGTGACCACCCCCCATGACCCTTACCACCTATATAGGTCTCCACAGCACCCCCCTGATTTCATGTAGGGTTTCTACTTTCATCATTTCAACTCTGTGTTTACACGCAATTATATTTTGAGCATGTTACTACACAACATTGGACACCCATACATGCCCTCAAAATGTTGATTCTTCTCGACCGTGGCTATCATCTCTAAAGGAAAGAACCATGTACAGTAATGCAGCTTCGAATGGGCAAGGGTCTGTTTAGTAACTTAACCTTAATTTGGAACTTGCTGCTTTCTTCCGCTCTGTTTTTTAATTATCCATTGTTAAACAACACTGGACACCCATAGCTGCCCCCAAAATGTCTGTTCTCCTCCTCCTGTGGCTAACGTCAGCTTAATAGCCCCACTTTCTGCTTTGACATCTTTACTTCCCGTCCGCGTCGTGACTGAATTTTGTCAGTACAGCAGGAAATTCCGACAACAATGCAGGCTGGATTCCTCTGGGACGTGACCCGTGAATGCAAAAGAAGAATCTGGCATCACAGCCGCAGGAACTGCATGCTTTTCTTCTTTTTTTGCATCATCATAATCATACAGATATAATAAATGATACCCCAGAGCAGTTTGAATCGTGTTGTTTTTCCAATAGAGACAAAAACTGCCTGAAATCACATGAAGAAAACATTGCAAAAACAAAAATGACCAACCTCTCTTGATCGGCGCTACGAAACCGAGGCAGAATCATTTGTCGGAAGCTACTGGTCCGGTCCAGTTTGGGCTGACTTTTGGCCCTCTTGATGGAGCCCTTCAGCCTTCGATTAAGGAAACTCTGAACATTGGAATAAAAAGTGAAGAAATAGTTCATTAGCCCGCAATGTAAACACCCTATTGGCCGAATACTTAACACATTTCAGTGAACCACACCTCAAAAACAAAGACTGGCCAATCACCGCACAGCACAGAAATGGATAGAGCTTATTTATCTGAATCCCACGAAATCCAACAAGCACACGTTTGCCTGCTCCTAGTGGCGCAATGTCAAGTGGTAAAGCACAATTGTAGATGCTCTACCTAGTGCTGAAGTTTGTATATTACAGTTTCAACAGCCTTTCGACGAAAAAAATGTCATGAAAATGGTTGCATTTTTGGATAGAATACGGAGTTCTCCAATTAGAAACACCGTGGACGAACAACTAGAAATCTAATGCGATACATAACAGTGGCTTTTAGTTCCACACATCTTCACTTAATCGTGTTTTTGTGCACTCACCGGCTGCCTGAAGGACTGCGGGGTGGCGTTGGGAGGCGTTTCCATGCTTGACTGTCGCACAGAGGCAAAACTCGCCCTGCGTGATTGGTCTGGGTGGAAAAAATGGCACCATCGCAAGTTAAATCACAAGAAAATTGCACATTTATTGAAGGGAAGAAAGAAAAAAAAAAAAAAGAAAAAAAGACCTTTGGAAGTATGAAGGAATTGTTTTTTTTTAATCACATCTCACTTTGAAACAATACAGTGGAAGCTCCAATGTCAAACAGCCCCTAAAGAGTGATGCCACAACTTGGCTTTTTGGGGCAAGGAAACATTTTTGGTAATTTAGCTTTTTTGAACAAGAAACCGTGTCTCAACATAGCTTTTAACGGTTAAGAACCATATGTGGTAACATCTAACAATGAACCCTATTTGCTAACTTTGCTCGTTATTAGGCAAGAAACCATATTGGGTCACTTATCCTTTTAATGGTCAAATAACATTGCGTGGCAACTTAACCAGTCAGATGTCTTCAAAGGGTGAGCAGTTTTACTTTAGTTTAGCTTTATTACGTTGTTAGACCGTTCCACTTTGGAGGTTGCACTGAATTCGAAACCACGACAGAGCACATACTTGCGTGTTAATGACAAATCCATGATGCACAGTCAACACGTCAACAACAGAGTTCATAAAAACATTGAAAAAACAGTGATCCACAGTCTCCATCACGCTAAAGAACAGCACAGTGACAAAAGCGGCTTTTTACTGTGGGCTGTACCTCGCATAACAAAAGTGGTCGATTAGATGCTAAAGACAAGTAAACACCTCCCTTTTCCCCATTACGATATAAAAAGTGAAGCTACTGTAATGATATCAGTCCATTTGAACTTTGTTGCTAACCAAAACAGCAGCACTGAAACATGTAAAGAGTCTCTCAGATGATTTAAAGTCTAGCAGTATTAACGAGGATCGTACATCTTTCTTGGCAATTAGCATCCCAGTAAATCCTGGTGTGGCCGCTCCACAGTGTGTTGTGTGTCCATGTTCATGTTCACGATTTCTGCTTTTCTCCATCATAATCAGAATCAGAATCGGAATCAGCAGCAATATTACAATAAGAAAAAAAGTCGTGAGTTTATGAAGGAAAAAAGTCAAACGTTTTATGAGGTTTAAATCAAAATGTGATGAGATTTAAGTCAAAATATTATGAGAAAAAATTCAAACTAACAATGTGACAATATAACAATGTAATTTTATGAAAGATCATGAGAAATTAATCATAATCAAACAACAATAAAGTTGGAATAGTTTGAGAAAAAAAGTCAAAATTTCATTGGAATTTAGAAACAATTTAACGAGAATAAGAGTCGGATATTTACAACAAACATTCATAATCTTCAGTGAATAATTTATTTTTTAAAAATTACCTTATTTTTGTAAATTATTGGGGGATTTTTCCATTAAAAAAATACAACTTTATTCTCATCACGTTACAAGTAGAATCAAAATGTTACAAGATTTAAGAGAAAATGTTAAGAGACTAAAGTGAAAGTATTATGACTACGATCAATATGATTATGGTTTTGACATTTTTGGAGAATTACTATTAACGTAATTCTTGTAACATTTTGACAATTTTACTATTTTCAGTGAGGCCCAAATAAGCCTTCAACATGTATTGCAATGTTTTTTTCTCCACATTGTGAATATGTATGATATCATACATATGTGATCAAATGTTAGCTATTACCACCCCAAGTATCCATTCCCTCTTCCCCTTCTATTCTATTTTCGTCTGTTTTTTTGACTTCAATGACTAATGTGAGCAAAAGACTCACACTGTCATCCGGCGATTTCCTCCCAAAGCCTGCGAACGGGCCGCTCGCCAGGTTCTATTCTGAAACCCGGGCTAATTGTTTGGTCTCCATGGCAACGACTAGCTTGCGTTTGAACCGCTCAAGGTGGTGGCACGGTGCAAAACCAACAAAACGCGGATGACGCAGCGCATGTCCTGAACCTGAGCGGTTTCTTCAGCGGGGAAGCGTCCACCTGATGAACTAATGTGACGCCAAACGTGTGTGTACGTGTGTGTTGACTCTCTCCATTTGGGATGTAAATTGCTGCGTGTGTGGGCGGCTCCAGCCTCCAGCGAGCCGCGATACCGAGGAAGAAGACTGCGGAGTGGGTGTTAAGAGAACCGTACTCGCCACTTAGCATGCGTCCCTTTAAGAACACGTCGTTTAATTCAATCAGAAATGAAATTTGTCCAGACAAAAAAAAAATTATAATAAATACATTCCGTTCATGACTGGGTGCCAGGGCGACGAGCTGCGTTGAAAAGGTCATACGTGATATTTTGTGCGTTCGGGCCAAAGCGATAGTAATGACTTCATAGTCTTCTAGTCTTTTTCGGCCATGAAGTTGAATGATTGGCCAAAAAACACTTAAAAAGTTTAGCCCCCGAAGCCAGTTTCTTTGAGCAAAATGAAATGAAATGATTAAGTTCCAGGATGCACAAAAAAAGTCTCAGGAAGTTATGGCAAAAAAAAAGACACGAGGTCAGCCATTTTGATTTATAGCGGCCCTTTGAGGGTCATTTTGTCCACTTTCAAAGGTCATTCAAAGACAAATTTGTCCTGGAAATTTTGTGTGACTGCTCCCAAATTTGAGAAGTCTCAAAGATGGCGGTAAAGTAGATTATTTTTTTTTTTTTTAATAGCCTGACTAAATTAAGCTCCTCCACTCACTTCAACAGTTTCTTGACCCAAAATGACACCAAAGTAATATTTTTATATTAGCCATAGTTTTGGCCTGAGCCCCCAAAAAACACAAATAGGTGAAGTTTTTTTTTTTTTTGCAGAGAATAACAGACGATGGATTTCCCACAAAAAGTTGTCCAAGAGCCAAATCTGCGAATGTTGAAATAAATATGCAGGGGTTCACTGTATTCTATAAAAATGCGACCTCCCCTCTTAGATGTCACCTCCCCCGTCTGCAGTTGAGTAAATAACTGCCCTCAGCTAATATTTGGGGAAGTAACAGCCTCCTAGAACCGGTTCAGTTCCAGGATTCACGCTGAGAACCTGGGAATCTTAATCTAGGACAATATGGGTGACATCAATAATTACATCAATTTATGCAACATGATACAATTCCTGTGCAAACTGAGGAAATCCATCCCATGTGCCCAAAATCTGCCACGTGTCAGCGAATAAGCAGCCGGTCTGTAAAGTCTACTGTGGGTCTGAAGTGGTTGATGTGCCTCAAAAAAGGTTCAAAGAGCCCGACTCGCTCGTTTGAAGCGAGCCCCCCAGACGATCAGGTTCGGGGACGGCGTTGAGAGTATTAAAAAAAAAAAAACAACGCATCAACTTGACGCCTCGTTGACAAGCTGCCGGCATTGCCCCAGGAGCTTCGAGGCTGAGCAGGAGAGAAAAGGACGTGCGGGAAAAGCCCGGAGGAAGCCCGACAGGTCAAATAGATATTCCTTGACTGTATTCAACCCACAACATGTATAAATGTGACCTTGAAACATCACATTCAAAATCATTTGGATGGTACATAAATACAGCAGCTCTGCTGTTGCCCTGGCAACCCCATTTGGACCAGTCAGAACACCTCACATATAATTTGAAGTGATATGCCATTCTAAATCCATATGGTTTAATCTGTGGCGAGGCTTTCAACAAAGTTTAGCAGTGAGTTTATGGGAATTTATGACCATTTTTCCATTGGCATAATTGTGAGGTTACACACTGATGTTGGACGAGATGGCCTGGCTCACTGCCCATTCCAAATCTACACAAAAGTGTTCTTTCGGGTTGAGGCCAGTCAAGTTCACCCATACCAAATTCTCATTCTCATCCATGTCTTTATTGTGAGATTAAAGTTGAAATCTTACAACATCCATCCATCCATTTTCTACCGGGTCGCGGGGGCAGTAGCTTTAGCAGGGACGCCCAGACTTCCCTCTCCCCAGCCACTTCATCCAGCTCTTCCAGGGGGATCCCGAGGCGATCCCAGGCCAGCCGAAGGACGTAGTCTCTCCAGCGTGTCCTGGGTCGTCCCCGGGGTCTCCTCCCGGCGGGACGTGCCCGGAACACCTCACCGGGGAGGCGTCCGGGAGGCATCCGAATCAGATGCCCCAGCCACCTCATCTGGCTCCTCTCAATGCGGAGGAGCAGTGGCTCTACTCTGAGATCCTCCCGGATGACCGAGCTTCTCACCCTATCTTCCAACATTAAATTCAAAATATAACAGCATAATAAATTTGTAATCTTATGAAGAAAAAAATGTATTTAATAAAAAAATATTAGGAGAATTAATGTGTCATTTTATAAGACTAAAGTTACGATCTTGTGAGAATAAAGTCAAACTATTACTCGATGTGTCAAAATACAACAATGTAACAAAGTCGTCATTTCATGGAAGACAGAGTCAAAGTTACGGGAATGGTCCAAATGTAACAACGAAACAATATAACAAGACAGTCATGATTTTGTGCAAAAAGTCAAAATAATATTAATATTAACTACAGTCAAAATATAGTGATGTAACAATATAACAATGAAATTAAAATTTTGTGAGGAGACAAAAAGTCAAAATATTGCAAGATTAAAGTCAAATACAACAACGTAACCATGTCATAAATTTATGGGAAAAAAGTAAAGTATTAAGCCATATTTTTTACAAGAATGAAGACAAACTATAAGATTAAAGTCAAAATGTTAAGGGAATAAAGTAGAAATATAACAACATAAAAAGCAAAGTCGCACTTTTATAACTAGAAAATTACAAAAATAGAATAATTCTGTCATAATTAAACGACTAGATTTATGAGACACAAAGTTGTAATGTTATGAGAATAAAGCCTGACTTTTATGAGAAAACGAGCAATTACCAGAATATGAATAAGTTTTTCCTTATAAAACACTAATCATGTAATATTTCTCAGAATCTAAAATGTTTCAGAATGGTACTACTACACCCTCAATAACGTGTATTTCTTTATCCCACTATTTTTTGGGGCCAAAAAAATAATAATAAAAAAAAAAACCACACACATTCTGATCCCGTCTGTAGACCGCATCCGCTAATATGTGATGCAAAGCCTGCATCTCTGATGGCATAACATTGAAAGAAAGCGCTAGCAGGGCTTTCGGCGGTTTATGCAAAGTGTGCAAAGAAAGACAAGTGACACTTCTGACTGCCGCTATTTTTAGCCCCGTAGGCAGCAATCAAGGAAATATAAAAAACAGGCATGGGAGGAAAAGAAGAAGAAGAAGAAGAAGAAGAAGAGCAGCAGCAGGATTTGAAGAGCAGAGGTGGGTGGAGGGGTTGAGGTAGCGCAGTGTGTGGGCGGGAGGAAGCTGCAGGAGGCCGGCTCCCATTGGCTTAAATATGGACATGAACGTGAGGCCACATCAGCGTGTAATGGCACGAAAAATATTGACTTTCGATAAAGTGCCCGTGTTGATATTTCTGTAGTCCAGCGTTCTCACCTTTCACCCGTGCAAGTGAGAGCTAGCCGAAGTGACTGAGGCCTGGTTGCCATGGGAACATCGCTTGCTCTCCACCACACTATTTGTTGTTGTTGTTGTTGTTTTAACACAGCGTGTTGAGTTTGGAATAAAACAAAAGTGATTTTTTTTTTGCATAATATTACAAATGTATTTTTTTTTTACATTGGGACTTTTTCCGCATAATATGAAAACTTTTTTCTTGTAAAATTGGGACTTTTTTCTGTGCAATATTTACTATTTGAGTAAAACATCTTCAGTCTTCTTAAATTACGCCTTTTTTCATGTGAAATTTCAACTTTATTCTCATAAAGCTGCAATTTTTCTTGCTTAATATTACATTATTCTGTTAAAATTGTGATTTCTGTTGTGTAATATTACAACTTTATTCTCATAAAATTGCAGCTTTTTCGTCCAGTATTACTGTAAAGTTGTCAATTTTATTCTTTTTAAAGTTTTGACTTTTTACTGTCGTATAAGCGGTCTAGAAAATTGATGGGCGGGATATTATTACTCTATTCTCAAATTGCAACTTTTCTCGTGTATTATTGCAACATTATTCTTTTAAAATTGAAACTTTTTTCATGTTATATTAAAACTTGATTTTTGTAAATTTGTGACTTTTCTCTGTAATACAACAACTTTAGTCACATTTTTGCATAACATTACAACATTACTATTGTAAAAATGTTACTTTTCCACATAATATTAAAATTTTATTCTGGCAAAAACTGTCCTTTTTCTTAAATATCACAACATTTTCCCACATAATAATATAACTTTATTCTCATACAATTGTGCCCTTTTTCATGCAATATTACAACTATTACTTTGTTTTTTTTTTACCAACACTTGAAAGTCCAAGCATCAATGAGAATCCTCCTAGGGCCATAATACTACTCAATACTTCTGCATATAGTACGATAATGTTCTCTTTCCTGGGAGTGTATCTGAGCCGAGGGGAAACCCGACAGGATGTCAAAGGAAAACGCTCACAAGTCGAGTGCTGAGATTCACTGAGGCAGCCAATGACGTAAAAAGCAGTACAAATAAATAAGCAGCGGAGTTTGTTAAACGGCTCCTAAATGGGATTGCGACTGAAGGAGCACATCTTCAAAAAGTAAGAGTAAATCACCTGTCTAGGCCCTCGTAGGTGCTCCAATCTTATCATGAACACAACCAATCAGATGAGATTTGACAGTGATGCAGTATGTATTTGCTCATATCAGAAGTTTATTTACTGAACTGTAAATGGGGGAAGGGGAAGAAGTTTTTTTTTTTTTTTTTATAATTAAGAATTAGAAATTTTCCCCAACACCAGTTTCACCAACCACACAAAATTGGGTGTGCATGTCTATATGAACAGGACGCATAAAAACTTGTCAAGGACCCATGGTGAAACTTGAACAGGAAGTGGGCCATTTTGGGCGAATTCCTAGGCTTTGACAAAATCTTACTCGGGAGCTGGCCCGAATGAGCTCCAAGTATACTAGACTAATTGGCAAACCTAAATTGCAAAGGGATTTATTTATTTTTTTGCCTACACTGCCTAATGTGGGCGGTGCATGGCATCAAAGTTGATGATCATTTAAAAACAATAAACAAATCGGGTGGACATGCCTGTCATAACAGGATGCACAAAAAGTCTCAAGGATCCATGCTAGAAATTGAACAGGAAGTCAGCAATTTTGGCATGAAGAAGCCATCGCAGGCAAACTCCAGGGCTCCTACTTTGACAAAATCCAAGTAGGGAATTCACCCAAATGAGCCCCAATCGGAAGCGGCTATCCTAGACAGATGGGCGACACTAAATTGCCAAGCTTTTTTCCCTACGCCATCAGATTGGCAGAACATGGCGTCAATGTTTGATGATCATATTGGAGAATTTGCCACTAAAAAGGCAGTGTGAGGGTCTGTTCACCACTGCTTGCAGCTTTCATTTCTAATGATATTTTTATGTGTAGATTTGGATTATAATATTTTTGGAACATCCCAACTTGTATTTAAAAAAAAAAAAAAAAAAAGAAAATTCTTGTTGATGCATTAAAAAACAGGAAATTGCACGCACGCACACACACACACACACACACACACACACACACAAAAAACAACACGCCACGTCAAATAGATACAACCTCCTTGGCGGAGGTAACGTGAAGCACAAGAGACGGTAAACGAGGTACAGTGGGACAGCTTTTTGGGGGATTGGAGCGCACTCACTTGGGGTTAAAACGCCGGGTCCGGCACAGCACACTTCCACTTGACCACCCAACCCAAACTGACCCTGATGTGGCAGCCACGACTTTGACGACGCGTCCATGCAGCTACAAGGCACACACACACACACACACGCACAGCACACACGCACACACACACACACACACACACACATACACAAGTCAGGTTTTGTACCTCTGAGTTGACTTATTGTGGTTGCGTTTCATTTGCATCAAATTTTGGGGAGTTGCATGTATAAATTCTATCATCCTGTGTCACAAGTCTAAGCAGCACAGCTCATCACAGTTGTCCTTTGATGGCCCAAAATGTCACCATGGCTGGCGCTCCACCTCAAGCTGTTCCTATGATTAATTGATAGGATTTTTTTTTTTTTTTTTTTTTTATCTCACGTGCGTGTTACGTTTGCTCTTTTTTCCGATTGGCATGTACAAGTAGGAAGTCATTTTAATGCTTAAAAAGAAATATTAACGCCACACACAAAAAGAAAAATAATATATACTATTGCAGGAACATTTTCCTGATCCTATGACGATAAAGTCATAATTGTCTACTTTCTTTATTCTCCAAAAATGTTCTCTGAAATGTTTTCACATATTACGACTTTACTCACTGAATATTCAAACTTTCTTTGCTAAATATTACAACTTTATTCTTGCAAACATTAGTAAAATTGCAACCTTTAATTGTAATATTACAATTTCACTCTGGTAAATATTGTTTACGATACTTAATTCTCATAAGCACTACTTTATTTTCGTAAAATTGAGGCGTTCTTCGTGTAATATTACTACTACATTTTCATAGAATTGTGACTTTTTTCTTGTAATATTATAACTTAATTCTTGTAAATATAAAAACTTTATTCCCTCAAAATTAAGACTTTCACATGTAACATAACCATTTTATTCTTGTATACATCATGATTTTATTACTTTTTCCGCGTAATATTACAACCTTATTCTCGTAAAATTGCAACGGCGTTCACGTAATATTACAACGTATTCCCATAAACATAATTTTAGTCTCATAAAAATTTGGCTTTTTCACATATTATTCTTTATTCTCAGAAAAATTACAAGTTTTTTGCACAATAGTAGTACTTTATACTTTGAAAAATTACAACTATTTCTCATAATATTACATCTTTAGTCTCATAAATATGCTGATGGTAATAAGCTCATACATAATAGGTTTACGCCTCTTATAGTCTTTTTGTTCTCATAAAGCTATTATTCGCCGACCCTATAGTTGAATTATTCCTCCATTTAATATTCCGCTTTTACCTGAAATGACTTTATTATAGCTTCTGACTGACTGCCAACTGTAGAAGTGTAATAGCTGCTAGATGTTTTCTAGGGGAGTCGTAACCAGAAGGATTTTTTTTTGTCATTCATTTGAAAGGGAAATACATTTAAATACTCGAAAACAGATTTTGAATAAAGTACTCTCGAGTCAAGGGTGGGAAACCAAGCGTTCCCTCGCATGCATTATTATTAGAACAAAATGAACATCCATGTAACAAAGCAAAAAGATTTTTACAAATGTTTAGCCTGATTCACATTTCACGCAGTTTCACTTCAATTTCAGGTAGTCACCATAAAACAAGGAGATGAAGTGGAACCTAGTTTTCTTTTATTTCTTAATGTAAGTAAGTAATAGAGGGCACAGTACTGCAAGCCAAGCAGGCTATTTGCAGAAAAGGACCTCTCATTAGCACAAAATTATATCATACAGTAGAATAGCGACAATGAGTACAAAACACATTTGTATTCATTGTCATAACATTTGGTGCTCATGATTTTGTACGAATTGTCACAAAGGATAGGCGACAAGGTAACTTAATAGCTCACTTGCACAACATAGTACAATCGAGTGCAAATTGTCACTACTGTACCATATTCTGCGCTACCACCTTTGTGCTAATAATCACTATTGTACTATATAATACTATTAATGAGACATTTAGCAACCTCATCTCTTACCACTTGTGACAGTTAGTACAAAAGTGGTAGGAAACAAGATATCTAAATCCCTCATCACTAGCACAAGGTAGTGACGATTAGGACATGGTAGGGGACAAGAAAACCACATGTCTAATTATACTATGATATGGACAAAAGTAGTGCCGGTAATCATCACTATTGTACTATACATAGTAATAGTATTTTCAGTTTGTGCAAATAAAACATTGAGTTACCTTGTCTTCCACCACTTGTGACAATTAGTATAGCGACAAATAATGCAACTAAACACCTTATTTGTAGATAAAAGTACGATATATTATAATAGTGACAATGAGGACATACGTGCTAATAGAACAGGTGAGTGAACTTCTCGTTTGTACAAAATAGTACAATATCGTAAAATTGGGACGATTTGGACAAAAGTAACGAGAGACAAGGTAACTGAATGTGTCATTAGCCTCGACAGTGTCAATTAAAACTGAACATTTGGGTACATGATATTGTGCGAGGATCCCTAATATTGATTCTGGTGAGTGTACAGATGGAAGACCCCGACTTGCATGTGGTGCTGCCAAATTGTGTGTGTGTGCAGCACTCACCCAAAAATGATGGGGGGTTGCTTCCTGGTGATGAAACGTAGACAGCTCAGTCACAACCGAGCCTGCGGACCCACTGGGCCGGTTGTCAGGTTGCCACGGCGACGGCGCCGGGGCTGAGAATCACACCTGAGCGTCCCCCTGGAGTGACCCCTCACTCATCCCCTGCAAGTGTGCGCGTGTAGGCCTCGGTAAGGTGTTTTTACGAAGAAATGTATATGTGTGTGCGCGTGTGTGTGTGAGTCAGATTACTGAAGCAGCATCATCATCATCATCATCACCTCTCTTCTTCTACCTCTCCTCCTCCAAGTCTAGTGAGGACCACCAGCGGCAGCTGGGATGTTGCACTCTCTCTTTGGAGCCGGCTGGCTGTGGTCATGATGCGTTCACGGGCACCTGGAATCAGTCGGAACTCCCGCTCAGAATTAATAACACTTCCCCCCCAAAGCTACGGTTCACGCACGCATCCAAAAAAGGTAAACATCCACATTTGTGCTGCAGTTTTTTTGGGTTTTTTTTCTCTCTCTTCTCGGTTCAGTTCCGCCTCCGTTTTCAACCAAAACATCCACAATATGGTCCAGTAGAGTCCTGCACTGAACCGGCGTCCCTTTACCGCAGTCCGATTGCGATTAAAGACGGCGGCAAGAGGAGGACAGAAGAGGCGCTCGCTCAACGGATGCGCCTCTCCCCGGAGGGGGGAGATAACGCGTGAGCTAGGCGGAGAAGAGGGGGGAAAGGGGGTGAGGACGCACCGCCCACCAAAGGCGATCGAGGCTGCCCTGCGAGCGCTCTCCTCCCGATGTAGGAACCCCACCGCGCCGTTTAATTGGAATGAGATTGGAAGTGTGCGATACGGCTCAAATTACAACCCGAGTAAATTTAATCTCCCACACTCATGCGAAAATCACTTATCGCTGCTTTTTGCTTTACATTTGTGCCAGAGAAATGGTGATGTTGACATTCCATGGCAACAGGGCACGTCTGTCAAAGTATCTTTTTTTTTTTTTAAATGTTCTCTCCAGGCACGTGCACACATAGACCCAAAGTGATGCACAAGCACCTGCCTTTTTGCCTTTAATGAAAAAAGTACTTTTCTCTTTTTTCTTCATACACCAATATGAAAGAAAATAACAACAATAATAATAGCCTCTGTAATCAATTCCACCCAAAAGTGATATTTGACGGGCATTTATTTGATTTATTCCTTGTGAGAATAATATAAATGCACCCATCATAATTGATTTGGGGTTAATTAGAGGCACTTTAAAAGTTGGCAGGTGTTTGCTGACCCCAATTTACCTTGAGTTTGAATGTAATGGCCAAATTCAGAACGCAGCCAGATCCCCATTTATAAGAGTGTGTGTGCACTTGTGCAACCATATTATCCCAGTTGTTAATTTTTTATTTTTTTTTTTTCCCCCTCCAAATGTGTGTCACCTCTGATACTACCTCCAAAGGCAGAAAATGTTTGTTCCCCACATTCAGTGTTGGTGCCGTTTATATAGAACAGCGACACGGATCAAAACACCGCATTAGAGGCATCATTGCCTTTTACACAGAACCCGACATAGCGCCTAACAGTGGTGGGACGTGACCTGCGTGCTAGGACACCCGTCACTTACTTCTCCCACCCTGTTGTGCTGAAAGCAATCGTTATATCTTATGGGACTGATATCGCCACGTACCTAATTATCTGATCGAGGGATGCCTTTGGTGGGTTCTGTGCGAAAATTAAAGGCAAATAAATGTTGTCTTTTCTGTCATGGCTCTGATGCTGTTTTACATCATGACATGGAACGGGGGGACGAAGTCAACCTGGAAATTTGTTCATCTTTGGAGGTAGTACCAAAGACAAGATGCTGCCTGCATGTAAAGGTATTGTGCAGTGTGAAGTTTTAACAGCCACTTCTCCTGTCCCATTGTGTTGAAAGCAATTGTGACCATCCAGCAAGTATTTTGGACGTCATACCAAACGGCATCGAATGATCCGCGTGAAAGCACACAGTTATGGTAATGTACCGCCTCAGCCGGGTTGTGTGTAAAAAGCAAAGGCGGATAAATGCCAGTTACGGCTCTGATGCCTCAATTTTGGGGCTTTATTGCACCTGGCTGTTCTGTGTAAACAGCATCGGCATGAAACTGAATGATGACAGGTTTAATCATCACTAACGAATGTCTGCTTCGACTTTAGATCGTCAACAACATAACTGACAATAGACGCACAGCACTCCCAAATATAGACACTGACTAAGTGACACATCTCTTTTCTTACTCTCTTGGCTCGCCATCTTCTATGGTCTAAGCACACATCGCCATGGAAACTGTTAACAGAATAGCTAGCCTGAAAAAAAAAAAATATGTATGAGAACAAGAACTTTGATGATGGGCAAGGATGTATTTTTAGAAGTGGAAGGGCACGCTGTGTGGACAGCACGGCTCACTACTTTCATCAACTTTTAACAAACACACGACTTAGTCGACACTACATAAAATTGGCCTCAGACCATTTTATCTGCATTATTTTCCCCCTTCTTAAATAAAACGTGCGCCTTCACGCACACACATCGCCATGGAAACTGATAAAAGAAATGCTTGCCTGCAACAAGAAAAAATAAGACCAAGCCTGGACATGGGGTGGGGGGACGCAGTAGACGGAAAAGAAAGAAACCTTGAGATAGAAAATAGCTGATCCATAACAAAGTCTTTTCATGCATGTATGGGATGTGAGGATACAAACAACATTGAGGTGGATTAAAATGGCTGTTAGTTGACAGATATGATGGATATTCTTATCATTCCACGTTGCATGACAATCTAACCATAGTTCCACGAAGGAAGTGCAGCACTGGAGACCGACGTGGGCTAGAAAGATTGTAAGTGAAAGAGGGAGAGGAGTGGGGGGGATACAAGGGAAGAGAGTACAGCACAGTACACCACCTACACTCCGTCGCCATGGCAACTGCCACACTTGAACAAGAGGGATAATGCCGATCTGCCAAGTGTTTATTTGGTTGGACGAAAGCTGATTGTCGCGGTTGGAGGTTAAATGTAATAGAATTAAATGTGATTGTGACTGGGAAAACAATAGGTGCAATGCTGAGAAGGCGCGTGGCCTGTCGGTGAACGCACCACTATTGATAGGTTTGAAGAAAAAAATTATTAGTGACAAAATTTCCCAAGATCGGTTAATTGAATAATCCAGTCCAAACTGTTGTCATCATAAAACCTTTATTAACTGTAGAGACATTGTTTTAGCAAAGACATCAGACAGAGAAGACCCAAACGATAAAATGTGTTTGTCCACACAAAAATTGGTCAATACGAGCCAGTCACAGAAAAGACAATTAAAAGTCATGTTGGTCAACACGAGCCAGTCACAGAAAAGACAATTAAAAGTCATGTCTCCACAAAAAGGCGTTAAAAGTCCTTTGTACACAAAATGTTGGTAAACCCTGGCCAGCTGCGGCTGAGGGTCAGATGAAGCCACCAGTCGCCAAAGGTCTAAATCAAGTCAGTAGTTCACAAAAAGTTGGTCAACGACTGCAGCTCAGAATCCAATCAAACCACTTGTCACAGAACAGCCATATCAAAGTTATGTCTTCAAAAAGGTGCTCCAAGTCCTTTGCACGCAAAAAAATTGGTTAGTACAAGATGCAGCTCGGGCTGAGAGTCACAGAAGAACTAAATACATTTCATTTGTCCACAAAAAGTTGGTTTATGTCCTTTACACACACCCAAACTTGTTCAACAGAAGAGCCGTATGATAGTCATTTTTCCTCAATAAAGTCGTCAAAGTTCTTTGTCCATAAAACGTTGGTCTCCACTGGCTGGAACTGAGCGTCACAGCAGATACAAATTGTCAGTTGTACACAAAAAGTAGTCATGACAAATAAGGGCCTCTAGCTGGGAGTCCAATCCAGCCACCACTCACTCAAGATCCAATACTCAATTGATTCGAACCTGAAACTCAACTCGTGTAGTTCTTTAGCACTAAATGCCACAAGGTGGCGGAAAAGCACTACTTTTTGATTAAAGCTACTCAATTGACTTCAACCTAGTTCTTTGGCACCATGATGCCACCAAATTCCTTTCTTGTTACAACTTGACTACAAAAAAAAGTGACTAAATAGATTTTGCAAGGAATAATGCCGGAGAGGTCCCCCCCACCACCCCCACAAAAATTTTTTTTTTTTTTTTTTTAAATCAGCAAATAGGAGAATCCGCAAATGCCAAATCATGAAAATGCCAGGGCTCACTGTACTCACTATTGTGAACATTACAAGAGGTATTTTGTGCAATGTTCTCTGTTCATTACTCAGTAAACTAACAGTTCGGACTGTAATGGGGACAGGAGTGGCAGTGCCCCACCAGCAGATGGTGCTGGTTTGCTTTATTTCCAATTTATGCCTTATTCATAAAAAGAATTAACTGATACAATCTCAAAATGGATTTTTAGGTGGGTTTACATGACACAAAAACTTTCCAATTTCTACAAAACTTTGTTCCAGAGGCATGGATGGCCTTGAAATATTGGCAGGAATCTGGATACATGGGAAATTTCTTGTATTTTAGGGATTACCCAACACAACCCTCCCAAATTTACTCAGTCAAGGGAAGGTTAAGATAAAAGATGGCGGGGGAGAAGGCGGGAGAAAAAAAGAAAGACCCAGACACCAGTTTCACCGATCAACACAAAATTGGGTGGGCATGTCTATCATAACAGGACGCACAAGTCTCTCATTCTGCACTTTGTGAGATGCCCAACGATGCCTCAAGATGGCGCCAAAGCCCCGTCAAATAGAAAAGTAACGCGTTGGCACCATGCTGGTGGGAGGAACTACATGATTTTGTGTGTATCTGCATTATGTGTCGTTTTACCCCAAACCTTCAAACTATATCGTTTTTTTTTTTTCATAAAACACTAAATTTACAAATACCTGCTTTTCAATGGACGGCAACATCATAATTATTAACCACCCGTGAACTACTGCTACAGAGGAGTCTAAAAAGAAAACATAAATTACTTTTATTCGTTGTAGAAAGGACATCTTTTCACAATACAAAAGGACAGTTTATTCAAGGAAAACAAAAAAAAAGAAAGTGGGAGAGAGTCCAAAGGCATTATTCAATCCACTCAAATTAATCTACGGAAATCATCCTCTGTATGGTGAAGAGTCCAGTGTGCAGTCTTTATGGATGACATGTTCCCGGAAAGAAAGAAAAAAATAATCCCATTTAAGTGGCGAGTGCACTCTGCTTGACCAGCATCCTGTGGCGCGCGCCTCTCGACGCCGCGTCCCGTCCCGTCATCCCTCCCGACGCGTTGGGGAACCCGTGAGCGGCCACGTACTTACGGTAGGCCTCGCGGATGATGCGGAAGGCCCGCGCGTTGGCGTACGGGATGTCCGTGACCGGGTCCCGGTACAGCGCCGTCTTGTGAGTGACGGGGCAGATTTCCTGCACGGGGATCTGGGGACTTGCCTGAGCGCTGCGCGGGAACCCGCAGTTAAACGCCTCGTCGTCGCTGAAAGTCACAAATGTGCGCGAGCAGAGGCCACCGACGGGCTGCTGCGAGGACATGGCAGGATTCGGCAGCACCGTCTGAGGAACATCTTGATCCAAACTTGAGGAGGGTGGGGAAGAAAAGCAGCATTTGTTGCCTGTTTATCGCTTTAAATTTGAGCGCGGGGGGGCATCAGTCATTTCAGTTTTTAGCTTCCAAAGGCCATACTAATTTCAACAATGATCTAATCCAGCTGGGCAGCACGGTGAGCTAGTGGTTAACACGTCTGCCTCATGGTCTGGAGCAGTGATTCTCACAGTGCAGGACGTGTACCAGTGGAAGAATCGCAGCCTCGGTACAGTTCAGTTGTATTGATCTTTGAAGTACAATACATTTCATCTTTGATGACTAATCGTCAATTTTAGGTGGTGCACAACCTGGAATAGTCGCCGGTCAATCACAGGACCCAGAACCTTTCAACTATGAGGCAGACATGACAACCACTACAACACTGTGATGCCCAAAACAAAACTCCAACTAATGAAAAAGCAGTCATATTATTATTATTTTTTTTTATATTAAAATGGATTAACTGCTCGAAGCATTCCGGACAAAATTGCTTCCGGAAAGCAGATTACGACAAAAAAAAAAAAAAAAAAAAAAAAAACGTATCAGAGAGGTCAGTGTTGCAAACGTACCCTTCGACGTCTACGTTCTCCTCTTTGAGATGCGACGGCAAGACGAGGGGCATCAGAACAGAGTGGTAACGGATGGTGGGGCCCTCGAATCGGCGCTTCTTGTGGACTTGCTTCTTCTTATCAGCTTCCAGGCGCTCATAGTTTTCTACACGTATAATCAAACGTTGTAAAACAAGTATTCAACGACTCTTTGTGAATCCAGAAGAAGAGTGCGTCTTTGTGTGTGTACTCTTGGCCACACAGAATCATCATTTGAATGTCATGACTCCACTACATTTTGAACTCACTGCACTTCAGTGATCAAGGGCCACATTTGAGTTTCCAAAAACACACGGGACCAAGTCACTCATGGGTGAGGTAAAAATGAAAAAGTTAAAATGTGCATGTACATTTTGTCAAATAATCATTTAATAATGAAATGATTACTTATAATTTTAATAGAAATACATAAACAATATTTAATACAATTTAAAAAATGTCAAACATATATGCATATATATTTCCATTATTATTATATATATCATCCATTTTCTGTACCGCTTATCCTCCAGTTTTTTTTAGAGATATATATTATAATTTACAAAAAATAATATCTAAAGGCTTGTTGATGAAGTGCTGCCTCCACAGGTGAAAATACAATTGCTGATTTTATGACCACGCACTCTATTTTTCATACTCGCCTCGTCGTAACCCCTTGCTTTGCCCCTGGTCGTTGTGGTAACAAAGGCGGTACTCAGGGGTGAGCAGAGGCTCATTTGCATGAGGCAGGACCAACCCCCTCAAAACAGGCTAATTGTAGCAAGGCTGAAAAGTGTGCTGTAATTGTTGATCGTTTTGAGGAAAACATGTCACTGATATGTTCGGAGGAAACTTGTAAACAAGTTTTAAATTATGAAAAAAAAGATAATACAGTGTTTCCCCGCTGCGCCGTGAATAGCGACTCCATGAATAATTGATGTGCCCCAATTGGTGAAGCAAAGTGCTTTGGTCAGAGTACAAAAACAGCAAATCACAGGGGACAGATTTCCATCCCAGGGCATTGTGGGAAATCTGCCAGGTTAGCATCTGCGTCAGTCAACCAACAAGGCCTGATATGCGTTTAAAAATAACAAAAAGTTGGTACCCAGCGATCGAATGTTGAGTTCGGCGGTGATCTTGGCCTCGGCCAGCAGCTCCTCTTGGGTGAGGGGCCGGTCGCGGTGGGCCCCCCTCCGGCGGCGAGGGGCATCCTGGCGCTCCTGCAGGCGCAGGTTGGTCTTGCGGGTGTGCTCGCTGGTGGACTGTCGCACGGATTTGCGGGCTACAAGAGAAACAAAAAGTTGTTTTAGGTGCTTTTGGAGGTGCTGAGTCACCGTGTTCTTTTTGACGAAGTGCGAAAAAGGAGGAGGCGATGGTGGGAGGTTTTGCCGCCGTACCGCCGTAGTCTTGAAATTCTTGTGGAATCCTCCGCTTGAGCTCGGCTTTGGGTTTCTTCTCTATCTTCTTTGTTTCCTCTGATGGTCGTTTGGGTTTGGGCTTGGGCTTGGCCACCTTCACAGGCTCCTGTATGGAACGCACAAAAAGACAACACCAAACCTGAGTCCAAAAACCTACAAAATACTTGGCTCTCTGGGTGTTGTCCATTAAAGACAAATACATTTTCTGTTCTGTATTTTCAGTGTAGTAAACTTAATTTTCTCAGTTCTTAAATGGTGGTGTTCATAGACAGACAAAGAATTAACCACTGTGCTCATTTGAACTCTGTTGCTAACCAAAACAGTAACACAAAACCCCTCTCTGAGTGGAGAATTAGAGCATGTTGTAAACACTTCCCTGCGCAGTATTAAAGATAACCTTTTGTTCTGTGGAGACAGCAACTTTAATGACTATTAGCTTTCCGGGAGACTCCAAATATGGTCGCTCCACAATGTTGTGCATCTTCAGTTGGCCTCTTGTCTTGCCATTGCGCTGCATTTCTCCAAATCAGTACCTTTTATTTTGTATTATACGCCACTTTCACTTGACATAAATTGTAATACGCCACTAACATTGTTAAAAATAATTCGAAAAGGTCCTCCAACCATCTGGATCTAAGTAAATAAATTGTTGCTAATTAAATGACTATGGTTTCTTCTCTTCATATAACGTAAATCAATACATGTATAGTACATGTATAGTAATACTAGTGCTATGCAAAAAACTCACTGAATTGAATACTAAAAAAAAAAAAAATACAATATTCAAAACATTAAATACAATCAAACATATTAGAATGAAGGTTATACCGATGGATAGTCTTTTTACTTTCAAGTAGTACAACTTTTATTTACAGTTCAGTTGTATTTAACTTTAAAGTACAATAGCAGTATTGTTTTTAATCTTTAAGAACGGTTTGTTTTTCAAAAATTATTTAAGTGCAATCTTTTTATTTTTGTTTAATGTCCCTTATGGGTTAATTGAATCATTATTTTATTTTCTATAGTGCAGTGATCATGTTCAAGCTGTGCATAATGTTTCGACGACTTACAATAATACACTTTTAAGGAATAAAATCTTTGAACACTTAAGGCTTCTTTATACTCGCGCTGGCGTCACTGCGGCTGTCCCTCGCGTAGTTTGCCTACAGGAGGGAGTTTCCTCTGGATTTCAACAACAATGGCGACCGCGACAGAACAAATGGACCTACATGACCAGATGATACGTTAAATTATGCTAAAAAATCGATCGAGAAGGCGGCGACGTAGATGGTATGTAGAAACAAGGGGCACGCTGACTACGTCATCACAGCATGTGACTAAAACGGACCAATCATGAGAGGACCTCTTCGCGGCGTTCGACGAGCAGCAACTATTTTTGTCGGGTGAGCGGCAAGCTACGCAGAGGTGCTGCGCGGAGCAATTTCTCAGTCACGTGATGCAATGGGGGCGTTGTCGGCCACGCGACCGCGGGAGTATTTAGCCCAACTACATAACAGCATTTTAATGGTCATGATGGTGGTACTTGGAGAACTTAGTACTGTTTTAGTTGTAAAAAGTTTGAGAGAGACTGATCAACCTTATATGCTTTAGTAACGACTCGACTCTTCCTGCGAGGCGCGTCGTCTTCCTGGGCGCTGTCTGGCTCATCCCCCTCATCGATGTCAAAATCACTGTCCACCTCGTCCTCCGTGTCCGAATGATCTTCATTGTACTCGTCGTCTCCCGATTCCTTGAGTGGTGGACACGCACACACACACACAAAGGGAAAGCAGTTTAGCTGAAATTCTATTTCGCAGCCCTTTTTCAAAGACAGCTTTTGGCGGTTAAGGACTCAATATGTGAACTGTCATTTTATTCCCAAAACCAAAGAGACACACTTTGAAGTTATGAACGGGTTGTACCCATCCAATGACTTTGCGCGACAAGAATTTGGTATTGTGCTTTCTGTGATTAAGTAGAAACTACTGTCAATTATGTATTTATTTATTTTTATTGTTTGCGGACGAAAGTCTTATGGGCTGACATAATACTGTTTTTTCCTGAAAGTTTTCCTATTAAAAGAATTTTCTCCAGAAGGCCTTTTATTTTACTGTACATTACTATTTGGTACATTACGACTCTTGTCCCCTGTAATTTTTGACATAAATGTAATGTTTTGAAGGTGAAGCCCAACTTTTTTTCTCTTTCTCAAAAGCCTACACTTAAGAATAGAAATGCCATTAATCTTACTTGTATGATTGAAGCATATATGCAATGTGAAAAGCCTTAGCTAACGTTCTTTTTCTATTTTCAGTGTTTGTATGTATCTTGTGCTTATTAATGTTCACTTTTAATGACAAAAAAAACTACACTAAATATCCGCGTGGAGGCGTGTTTAAAGTATTTGAACACATACACGTACACAAAATAAATCCTAAACTATGCGTATGCACAAAGTTAATTTCGTATTTTCAATTAAAAACGTGCAAAAATCAAAAAGCAAAACTTGTTTTTGGAAAAAACATCATTGTCCTTTACTTTTTTGATGTGCGAAGGGGGTAAAATCGTTATTTTGAAATTCCCCATCTCCAAGCCCTGATGTGTCCCCGATGCTAAGCCCGCCGCCGACGACGACAACAACAACTTACATCGTTGAAACCTCCGTAAGTGGTCTTGTAGAACTCGTCGTCCTCCTCGGCGTCCAGCAACTTGGACATGCGATTCCCCGCAGTCTTTCGGGGCTCGCGGTGAACCGCTAGACTCATTTTATGCATTAAAAAGCAAACGAAGCTACCACAGCTAACCACCGAGTATGTTGTTTAGCAGGGCGTGCGCTAACGCCAAATGTATTTCTTACAATATCTGAAGCCGTAAAACTATCTTCTCGTATACGTGGGGAAGCGACTACCTTCGAATAAGTGTTTTGGAACCGTTTACAGCATGCGAATGCGTCCAAAATGATATTTATAGCTCGTAGCTGTCGGCTAACATTAGCCAACGTTGAATTGTAGCCGTTTTTTTCTTCTCCGGTTTAGTGTTTGTACATCCGGTTCAGAGAAGCTGCCTTCAAAATAAAGCTATGCTGAATCAAAGTGAACATAACCACAGTTAAATCATTCCGTTTACTCAAAAATATCACTCTTCAAACATCCATCCATCCATTTTCTGAGCCGCTTCTCCTCACTAGGGTCGCGGGCGTGCTGGAGCCTATCCCAGCTGTCATCGGGCAGGAGGCGGGGTACACCCTGAACTGGTTGACTCTTCAAACAAACAAAATTTATTAAGATGTCATGCTTCACGTGGAATAATTACCACATGAAGCATGACATCTTAGTAAATATCGTGTATTTTAGCCACGAGACAAGTAGAGTCAGCGTAGCTTCGTTTCCTTTGAAATAAGAAATCACGAAATTACACATTTTAAAATGTTAAGTACAGTACTTTATTTGCTCATAAATGTGATTACATTAATCAATACCAAACAAATGCCAAATAAAATAATGTAATCAAAAATTTATAAATTTTAAACAGTAAATTTAACAGAACAACCAATCAGTAACCTTAATATGAATTAAATTCACATTTCTTGAGTGTACTTTTGTTTTTCTTAAGTATTGTGAAGTTTGCAAACCAAGCAAAAAAAAAAATAGAATAGTTTAGTCATGACTTGCACAATAATAATTATTGATAACTGGTTATATTTAAGCACAAACAAAAGCCATTTAGATGAAAGGAATATATGTTGAATTTTACATGCATTGCTCCTATTCGCACACACTGGCTGCTTTGCATGCAGGCTATTAAAGTCTGTAGCTTTGAATAACGTTTCTCCTTAAAAAAAAAAAAAAAAAAAATCACGATTTAAAAACTGCATTTTATGTTTACTTGGGTTATCTTTGTCTGATATTTGTTTGAGGATGTTAAAGTGAGAAAACTATGTGAAAAAATAAGAATTTGAGCAGGGCGCAATTACATTTTCATGGCATTGTAGTTCCATCCATCCATCCATTTTCTACATCACTTATCCTCAGAGTGCGCTTTGGACACGAGGCGAGGCCAATCGCAGGGCACAAAAAGAAAGCCATTTTTAATTACATTTTTTGTTTGGTTTTGTGTGATGAAGCAAGAGTACTAGTTGAAACCCCATGCAAGTACGGGTAGAACATGCAAACTGGATTTTAACCCTCATCCTCAGAACTGAGATCCCTCATCGTCAGAACTGTGCGGCAGATGTGCTAACCACATGTATACTCTGCCACCTCCTGTCGTATTTTTCTGCATCAATTTAGGTGATTTTTAGGTGATAAATTATATAGTAATATATGCATGCCTTTTTATATTCAATTATCTCATTAAATTATTGTTTACTGTAACTGGCTTACTGCAAGTAACAAAATATTTGTAAAATAAATAATTTTATCATTGATTTTATTTGATTAAATAACAGTTTAATTTATTTTATTAAATCATTGTTTAATTAATTACTGTATTAAAATAATATAATAAATGAGCATAATTATTTTATTAATAAAATATACTATTTTACATATTTGATATGCACATTTTTAACCTTTTTTTCGACTCATCTATTGTATGCGTGTCGTTTAAAACTCAAATGAGGCCATTAAGCACAAACAGTGGATTTAAAAAAAAAAAAGAAAAAGTCTACCCACCGCTGTTTAAATCTAACTAACAAACACCCAATCACACTTCGGAAAATGTGTTATGGACCGATGAAACCAAGTTTGAACTTTCTGGTCATAATTCAAAGAGGTATGTTTGGCGCTGCAATTGGGTCCTGAGACAAGGTGGAGGGAATTATGAACAGTTCAAAATGGCAGTTAGTGTTAGCAAAAAAAAGTTTCAGGCTTCGACTGGAAAGCAATTAAAACGGCCAGGAAAACCCTACTAGAACATCTGAAATTTATATGGGCTTATTCAGAGGCACTTTAAATGGTGGCAGGTGTATGCTGACTCCCATTTGGCATGAGTTTCAATGTGATTGGTCAATTCTGAACACAGCCACATTCCAGTTTTTAGAAGGTGTGCACAGTTGTGCAACCACATTATTTCAGTTGTTTATTTGTACTTCTCTCAAAAAGAGTAAAAAAAAAAAAAAAAAAAGTACAATTTTTCTAGATCATTTAAACCTGGCATTTGAACTAGAGTGTGTCGACTTTTTATATCAACTGTCGGCGCTCTTATTGAAAAAAACAACTTTATTCATGTTTACATCAGCTTCATTGTGAACCGGCTCGTCTCCACGTAGTTGCCAGCGCCGCCGTTACTGCCGGCGGGAGCACTGCGCGGTACGTACGCGATGTTGGCGGTGTGCTTTATCTGCCCTCTGCCCTTACTCCAGAAGAACATGGCGACGAAGCACACGCTGACGGAGCTCAAAAACGACAGGAAGCCGATGGACGCTGCGATCAACAGCGTCTTGACATCGAACGGCGGCTCCCGCTGGTCTGGCGACGACGAAGGCAAGGCAACAAGCCAGCTTTTGAGGCGAAAGGGCTTTTTCTTGGAGAGGGCTCGGACACGGAGCTCAACTGAACGCGTGTCATTTCCCGCCGCGTTGGATGCTACGCAGCGGTAAGGGCCGGCGTCCTGCGGCTGTGCGTAGCGGACCTCCAGCGAGCCGTTGGCGACCGCTCGTATCCTGCCGACGTCCGTTAAAGCTCTCAGCTCAGGGTTGCGCCAGGTGACAGATGGCGCGGGACGGCCTTCCGCATTGCAGTGCAACACCGCCATGTGGCCCTGCTCCACCCACACGAGGTCGGGTTGGTGCGGTCGGACGTGAGGGGGCCGGCACGTGAGCAGCTCCGCTATTTCCGCTGCGGGGTAGTCCAAGAAATCCCAGCGACCCAGAGCACCGCACGTCGGCGGGCCTCCGCCAAAGTCGAGCGACGAACGTCGGCGCGCCAGCCACAGCAGGCGGCAGTCGCAGTCCAGCGGGTTTGCGTCCAGTCCCAGACGTCGAAGGGCGCCCGGCGATTGAAAGACTGGCTCCTCCAGGGTACTCAGGAGGTTTCCCGACACATTGAGCAGGCTCAGACGCGCCAAACCGTGAAACGTCGCCATTTCGATGCGTCGCAACCGTCCCCCGACTATGTGGAACTCTTCTAGCCTGAGCAGATCCCCGAGCCGGTTCCCTTGGATGTAGCCAATGGGGTTGTAAGACAAGTCGAGGTGCACAAGGTAGACGAGGTGATGGAAAGCGGCGTAAGGGACTGAACTCAGGTTGCAGCTTCGAATCACAAGGGACGTAAGATTGAGGCCGACCAGGCTGTTTGCAGACAACATCTCCAGTCTGGGCCAATCGGCGATGAAGAGTTCCTTCAGACGCGCCAGGCAAAGGAAAGCATAGTTTGGCAGCACGGTGGACTCAAGCCGGTGCAGATATAAACCGGTTAACCCGCCCAGATGCACAAAGGCCTCGGTGGGGACCGACGTGAGGTTGCAGCCGTCCAGGTGGAGCTGGCGCAGGTCGGTTAAACCCGCAAAGGCCTGGCGAGAGACGAAGACAACGTCGTTTTGCAGCGCTTTTAGCACGCGTAGGCCGGCCGATTCGCGGAAGGTGAAATCTAGGAAGCCCAGGATCTCGTTGCCGCTCACGTCGAGCAGCCGTAGTCTCGACAAGCCGGCGAAGGCGCCGACCGGAAGCACCTTCAGGCGGTTGCGAGCCACGCGCAAATCCAGCAAGCTCCGCAGGCCCACGAAGGCATCGGCTTCGACATACGCCAGGAGGTTGTCGCTCAAATCCAAGTCCTCCAGTCGCGTCAAAGCCCCGAACTGCTCAGGCGCCAGAGTCCTGATGGCGTTGCGGCTCAGGTTGAGTCGAGTCAAATCCGGGGGGAGGCGCTCTGGCACGGCGGCGAGTCGGGCGTAAGAGCAGTTGGCGGTGGGCACGGCCGCGCCGCAGCGACAGGAGCGCGGGCACGGCGGCGGCGCTTGCGACGTCAACGCCAAGCCGGCCGCCAACATGCAGAGAGCCCCCCAACGTGGTGTGTAATGGTGGTCTGCCTGCATGGGTGACGGCTGCCGAAATGTGCATAAAAGTGATAAATAACGTGAGTTTTAACGTCACACATTGGCCACAACATTAGGAGAGCTCTTTCGAATAGCTTAGTTACTCGACTTACCCAAGAAACAGCTCAGTATGATGCTCTATATATTTCATTACAGTATCATAATAACATCAAAATGAATACAAAAACTTCATTAATTAAATAAAAGGAGCTGATTTTTTTTGTATTGAATAATGTATTAATATAATAATATTTTGACCCTATTGTGTAGCTACACATAAGGTAACCAAAATATTAGAAACAGCGCTCAGTGTGATACAGTGCAGTTCTACACCGCTGTAGATGTATTATTATAATATTACAATTAATATTCGCACGACACGTACAGACAAATCAGGTCACCAACTTTGTATCAACATATACAATAACAATAAAATACATTATTGCAATCATTTTTTTATTATTTAAAGCATTCATCAACTATTACTATAATATTATGACAATTATGCAATGATTTTAGCCTCTCATGTCAACAATGTAACAAACTATTGGAAACAGGTGTCAGTCAGAAGTCGTGCTATTCTACACCAAATAGAATTCCGAAAATTACAATTCCAATTGTATTTTAAAATCAAATATTAAATGTGAATAATAATAATAATAATACATATTATATAAGATTAATAGCGCTCGTGGCAAATACTCTACATCAATCAAATTAAATCAAATGTAAAACATGACAATAATTTAGAATAAATATCAATTTGTATCAGATATTACTGAAATATTATGACAGATACACGTTTTCCTCTCTTGTAGACAAATAACACAAGAAAGTACTAAAAAGAGCTCTCAGTGAGATGTAGTGCATTTATACATTCATTCAAATTTCATAAAAAATATCAGATATAAAATACAATCTTTACTAAATCTTTATAGTAATATTATCATGAATAAACTAAATGTATTTTTGCCACTTAGTACTTAGTATCCTACACCTGTGTAAAAATTATTATAGACAAATAAATTAATACGTTTCACCAAGGACAATGTAATATTACACATTATATATTATTGTAAGGCATATAATCCACACCTTTTTTTTTAAACCACTCATAACAAATAAGGTAACCAAAATACTGTACGACACACACGTTGCACTACAAGCATAATGATAAACAAAACAAAAAAATGCCAATATCTACAGTATATCATGTATATCACGTATCATAAGACAGAATATGAATACTGTTTAATTAATAGCAAAGATCAGTGTACCTCCACAGGTTGCAACCAACACAGGACGCATTTTGTGATATGCCAGACAGTCAAAAGGTGCGCGGCACTACTTTTCAATGAGAAAGCAGAGAAAAATAAGATGTTGTGACTCACCGGTGCTTCAGTGTGGATGCCCTTTCACTATGATTACTCCATCTGCTCGGTGTTGTTGCTGGAGAGAGAGAGAGAAAAATGACATTTGACGATGAGAATTTCTTCACAAGCGGAACAAATATGAAAATTAATTCAAGTGAAAATCACCTCGTGCCCTTTACGAAACCCAACGATACGAAGCGGCATCCTCATGGCAACAACAACAACAAGGAGGAGAAGAAACTGGTTGGGCTCAGAGTGCATGCTGGGGGATTATATGTGCTGCCCGGTGGCCTCCGTCCAAAACTGGATGCGAGGAGGCAGGCGCGGGTCAGCCAAATTGCGAGCATTCGGGGTTTTTCTTTTTTTTTACCTGCATATAGTGCATTGGCGTCGCATGAGCAATTTTAGGGGGCTTAATGATTTGGCTGTATGTGGTTAGGTTGAAGTTTTAGTGTCTCGGCCACCCTAAAGCCAATCCTGAACCCCCCTAAACGATGATGGAGATCCCCGAAAGCTAAACCCAGTACAAAAGCTGTATCAGAACTTGTGGGTTTCCAGTTGCCTCTCTCGTAAACAACTCCAAGCTTGATGCAGTAGCGCCAACCACAATTCAATGGATCCCTTTGGATTGTACAGGTGTACCTAATATTGTGACCCTTGCGCGTTATCGCCACTGCAGAAGAAGCGTCGGCGCCGAGTCAGCAACTCGGCCATCTGCTACCTCCGGGGACCCAGCCGCTCTCCGTTGGTGCTCGGATTTCGGGAGGGGTGGGTCCAAATCCACCGGGGGCGGCCGTTGCGTAACAGGGCCTTCATCGTTACTAGTTTGCGTTCTGGTAATGGTCGTGGTTTTCAGTGACCAGACGGACCACCCGTTGCATGACTGCAAGTGACTACACTTATTGGACAACAATATTGGCACATACAAATGATATAAGGATATTTTCCCTTGCAGGAAGACTTTCGACAAGATTTTGGAGTGCACCTTTATGAATAATAGAAATCTGTGAGGTCTGATGTCCATTGAGAGCTGTAGGGAAGGACAAAAGCAATTGGACATGCTGTCATTCCACCCACTGGAAGTAAAACTGGAAGGACAGAGGCAGTTCCTTTGCAAATTACACTCAAAAGTATTGGGACAAAGGGCCAAACCTACAGGGAATAAAAATGGGAGAAGAATGAAGAAAACGGTTTTGAGGTATTTCTGTGGGAATTGTTTAACCCATATTCGTCACTGTTGTTGGACATGAGAGCTGTACTGTGAGGACAAAAGTATTGTGACAGTAAAGGGGGGGGGGGGGGGTTAAATGGAAGAAATACATCTTTCTATAAGATTTGAGGTTGTCTCTGTGCGTAAACAGAAACAGAAAAATGTCCTGTGGAAAAATTTCCGTCCGAAGTCGATAGATTTAGCATTTAAATGTCACCTCAGAATTTTCCAAGCAAGAACAGTTTCCAATTTGTCACTTCCACCTTCGCGTTCTATTTCAGAGTGCTTGTAAATGAGATTCACATGATGGGTCGAGTGGCCGTGCGCAGAAAAACTGAAAGAAAAGACTTAAGAGGAAATGCTTGTGTTTGAGATCTTAAGGGTGGATGTTGTGTTGTGTTCTGTTAGAAGAATAGAGAAGTGGACTCCAATAAGGTAGGTTCAAACTTCTTACTTTTTGTTGTTGTTGTCCATGTTTGCTTTTATTTATTTATTTATTTATTTTTTGCTTTGTCTGCAGCAAAAGCTTTTATTGAGCCACACGAGAGGGGCAAAAATAAAACTTCAAACAACTCCCAGTGGGATGCAGTACTGTTCTACACAACTGCAATAATAATAAAACAACATTAACATTATTCCATTCCATTATTACAAAGCAAATTGATGCATGTACCTGTATATATAGTATAGTATGTGTACATATATATATATATATATATATATATCCATCCATTTTCCATACCGCTTTATCCTCACTAGGGTCGCGGGTGTGCTGGAGCCTACCCCAGTTATCATCGGGCAGGAGGCGGGGTACACCCTAAACTGGTTGCCAGCCAATCGCAGGGCACATATAAACAAACAACCATTCACACACACACACACATTCAAACCTACGGGCAATTTAGAGTCTTCAATTAACCTCCCATGCATGTTTTTGGGATGTGGGAGGAAACCGGAGTGCCCGGAGAAAACCCACGCGGGCACGGGGAGAACATGCAAACTCCACACAGGCGGGGCCGGGGATTGAACCCGGTCCCGGTCAGAACTGTGAGGCAGACGCTCTAACCAGTCGGTCACCGTGCCCGCCAACATGACAAGGTTGATCAAAACCAGGTCAGCGCCTCAGCATTGTATGTGACGTACATACTAGAGCTGAGTTTTGTCTCGTTTCTCAGACCGAGGCGGTCTTCAGGAGAGCCGCGTGGGAGGAGAACGTCCAAGTGGTCCTCGGACACAACCGGGAAGTCTTGTTGGGAAGACACAACTTCAGACTGCGTCTGAACCACCTGGCAGATATGGTGGGGGTAGTACTGGGACGGTGTGACCTTAAATAATGACATTATATGGAGGCAGCATCCAGGCCTGAGGCTCCTTTCCAAGTCAGCACTACTTTGAATCAAAGCATATCCGACTGACCTCTAGTGGACACAATTAGTTAGTGCAGACTGCAAAATACCCCATTGGATTTGATTGCAAACACTGGAAGTTCAATGTCGGCGTTAATCTTCTGTTTTAGATTTAATTTCATTTCATTTAACCCAGCAAGACCTGAGCCAATCAGGAAGGGATTTGAGCATTCCAATACTACACAATGCACAAGTACTTCTTAAAGGAACATTGCAACCTAGTTCAACTTGAGAACAAAAATAAATATTTGGCTTCTTTTTAGAATTATCTTTTCATATATACAGTATATATGTATTTCTTATAAAGGGGAGGAGAGACTAATGGGTTGGAAATGTCGAGACCAGGTATGCTTCATTAAGTCTGGCTGTCACTTTACTTGACTTTATTTCATTCCCTCATTATGTCTTGCAGGATATGAGCAAATCTTGTGGGACCTCAACTCAATAAGCACCTAAAGTATTCATTAACTTGACATGTTTTGATGAACTTTTTATGTAACACCGCCACAGAAGAGTACCAGTGATGTGAAAGACGGAAAAGTGTGACTCTACCACAGACAATTTCATGGAACTTCATTGCCAACTTAACACCATGAAATACTCTATATATGCATGGGTAGAACTACTACTACTACTAGCAAAGAGCAGTATACACCCAAGTGTCTGTCAGGAAGCATCTTCCAAGTAGTTTCACTTTTAGATTGTTTTTTTAACACATTAATACATTACAACATAAGACAAAGACAATGCAATTCAAACAAACAAAAAATAAATGAAATAAAATCTGCAAAATTCACCATATCAGAAAATTGGCCGATTTTTCTGTATTGTAAAGTGAAACAAATACTAAAGGACAAAGTATTGTAAAACGGTCCAATTTTCTCCCTGTAATTCATATCTTTATTGTTGTAAGCGTTAAGGGGCCAAATATCGGTTGGGCCCAAGTATGCCCTTCAGAAAAATGCCTGTCCTGTAATACTTTCGTGTCCTTTAAGGCGGCAGAGGTGGTGAACCAGAAGCTGAATGGTTTCAAGATGGACGAGGCGGCACGGTCCACGAAGCACACGTGGAAGAACCTCACGTTGCCTCGCAGTGTGGACTGGAGGAGAAAAGGCCCGGTCGGTCCTGTGCGGAACTCAGTAAGCCGTAAGAGGAGACTTATTGCCACAACCATACTGGGTCTGTTCTGCACCCAAATGTACGATTCTGAAAACAGGCACAAAGTTCAAATGATCGATTGTTTTAATGAACAAAGTGCAACAGAAAATCACAAGAGGAAAACGGCAACTACAAAAATAAACACTTTATCAAGTATTATTTAGCACTTGGTCTCAGGCTTAAAAGAGCAGAGTTGGTTGTTTATCCATTGTCGCAAGACAGCAATGATGGGTCCTCCTTTTCGGGGGCTCGTGCGGGTCGTGTTGGGCTTTCAGCTCTTGGGGGCCCTCGAGGGCCAGGTGAAGAACCAGGCCGGGGTCCTGGTGCCGCTCAGCCCTCAGAACCTGATGGACTGCAGCACGCCGGATGGCAACCACAGCTGCGGAGGAGGTTACGTCACGAAAGCCTACCGATACGTCATACGCAACCTAGGCGTCGATTCAGAGAGGTCGAACACCTACGAACACTAGGTCGAACCTCGAGTCGCTTTATTAGGTACGCCTGCACAACCCGACGCGATCTGACACAGAGTTGAATGAGTCTTTCCAGAACGGGAGATGTCGCCATTTGGCGAGGGGCAAAGCGGGCAACTGCTCCAGCTTCCGCGTGGGGACGAGTGGGCGATGCAGGTCGCCGTGGCCCGAGTGGGACCCCTCGCTGTGGCCCTCAACGGCGTGCTGCTATCTTTCCACTTCTACAGAGGAGGGGAGACCACCGGATCGGGAAGATGTATGTGGGGCACAAGCAGGGAGGGTTACATCATGTCAAGCCTGACTTTTATTTCATTTGAAGACAACTTTTTTTTTTTTTAATGACGAGATTTCTTTTGATACTCTGCAAGGACTTACCGACTTGTTGCCTTAATGACATCTTCCTCGGTTTTGATGAACGCTGTGACTTAGCGTACCGCTACATTTCAACGGTCACAATGGTGGTACTTGGAGAGCTACGTAGTTTTTGGGGTGGTACTTGGTGCAAAAAGTTGAAGAACCATTGGTCTGAAGAAAACACTATTTGAAAAAATGACAATAATAAAAGTTATTTGTTTTTGCAGTTTGGGCACAGGGTGGGGAGAGGAAGGCTTCATTCGAATTGTCCGGAACAAGAATGCATGCGGCGTCGCCACCTTTGCTGTCTCCCCTCAACTGTGACCCTCTGTGTCAATTAGACCACTGTACAAAATCAACCTTATGTCTGTAAAATGGAATGACATTTTTTTTGGGGTGGTTTTCACGTTTTAATTTTTTTAATGGACATTCTTTAACTAGACAATCAGTGTGACACAATTTGATGGTTTTCATGAAAGGAAAACGGGAACTAAATACAAATATACTCGCGAGACAACGAGGCACACATGGACAAGACACGAGTGGCTGGAGGGATCTAATTGGTTGATACACGAGGAACAGGACTGACAGGAAAAAGGGCGGAGATGAAGACATAACGACCAGACACGGAACCCACAAAAAGACGCTGGGAAACCAAACCACATCAAATCTGGACCAACCAAATCCAAAAGGTCGATGAAAATGCAGATCATGACTCAAACTAATAGCAATAATATATCTAAACTATACTATAAGTATAATACTTTTAATTTAAAAAGGTGAAGTTAAAAATAGATCAACTGTATTAACTAATTTTTTCAAAATACAAATTTCAACATTTTAAAATGTTAAATCATTTAAACATTTTGATGAAACTAAAAATAAACTAATGTAAATATATTAAAAATTAAAGTAAAAGATTTTGAAGTAAAAACAATTCTGTTTTTAGTAACTGGGTAAGTAAGTTGGACGGACAAGCTGTGGGCCTGAGTAAAGTCACGAAAAAAGTGAAAGTTCGGTTTTTCTATTTTTGGGGTTGCAACGGGAATCCTGGCATGTGTCTGCATGCGTGTGGAAGGTTTCCCGACACTAGATCTTAAGGTGTTATTTATAGCAAAGATAAGTAATTAAGATTTGATTTTTGTCTTATGCAAAAAAACGGATTTTTTTCAAGAAACCTAAGGATTCACGGTGTAAAATGTACTCAAATCAAATATATACATATCTTTAAATAGAGGCGTGAAGCCTTTGGGAATTAAAAAAAAGAAAAAGAAGAAAACAGCCATTGTTGGTTTGTCTCGGAGTAGATTTCTTTTTTTTTTTTTTTTTTCCCCTCTTTTCAAGGTGCGTTCCATACATGGTTCATCCAGAGTCCTTGTTTGCACATATGAAGGCTCAAGCATAAGTACAACATATATATATATATATATATATATATATATACACACGCACATTCATTCTTTTTTATAGAGAGAACAAAACCACTACCCAAAATAATCATCTTTTTTCATAGCAGCAAAAAAAAAAAAAAAAAAAAAAGCATATTTACAACTGTTTTTAAATCACAAGACATATAACACTTGCTTTCCCATTCTTTAAGTCATTTCATTTCTTATATATTAATACGCATGTATAGATATTTTAATATACTGTATATAGGCATCTTACCCCTCTTTACCTGACATGGAGCCACACGTGATGCAGGGGTCATCGCCATGGCGACTGGAGAGCTGGACGGTGGACCAAACATGGCTTCCACGGGCAGTGAAAACTCTCAGTCGTGTGTGGCTCTGACCCCAGATTACAATCAAATAAAAATGAGAAATAAAGTAGTATAAAGTAAATTAAAATAAAGAAAAAATAACAAAGCTACATAAAACAAAACTAAAAGAGCCCAAATAAATAAAACAAATTTAATAAAATAAACAAAATAAAAACCAAAGCTAAATAACTGAAAAAAAGTCCAAAAGAAAATCTAACTAATAAAACAAAAAGTAAATCAAATTGTTGAAACAAAACAATAGCATTTTAAAATGAATTTAAAAGCATTTTAAAAATCTAAATTTTAATTTAAAAGTAAAATAAAAATAAAAAAATAAAAAAAACACCGCACAAATAAAGAAAAATGAAAAAAGACAAAAAAATTAAAATAAAAGACAAAAATACCTAAAACTAAAGAAAATCCCAACAAAACCATTTGAAATGAAATAAAATACATTAAAATAAAAAGTGGAAGCATCCCAATGGAAAGGATGACTTTCAAGGTGGAAACCAGGTGAGAACAGCAAACACAGAGCACTCTTGCCTTTTGTGTGTCAGCAACTGTGAACTGAACACACACACACACACACACAGTGGAAATAACGTCGACACACACTTGTTCAAATGCCAGGTTTTTGTGACACACAAAAAAATAAACGACCAAGATAAATATAAAAAGCCTACTATCACAGCTGAACTTGATTTGGGGTTAAACAGAGGCACTTGAAAGGGTGGTAGGTGTGTTCTAACTCCTATTTAACATGAGTAGGAATGTGACTCGTTAATTCTAACCACAGCCACATCCCCAGTTTCAAGAGGGTGCGCCACATTTTCGAAAAAAAAATAAATAAATAAATCTATTTCCTTTTCAATTGAGTTGTACAGGTTATAGGTCACATTAATGCTGGGATAAAGTGAAATGATTTATCTTGGGCTCTTTTTTTTTTTTTTTTTAAATGTCACCTGACATTTGTACAGGGGTGTGTAGACTTTTTATATCCACTGTACTCACAACTGCTCATACACATCTCCCGAATAGATTTCACCTTAAGAAATTACATGTGAGGGAAGCTAAACAATAAATATCCTCAGTTATTTTTTTCTTGACATTTTCATGTGCAAAACGTTGCGCAATGTTGGACAGACCCCATCGCAAAACATCCAAACAAACAAAAAGAATTACATTCATCAACGTGTGACCTATTACTGATGTCACCCAAAGTCAGAACTCAAGCATTGTAACATTCCAGAGTAGACGGCAGAAAGCAACAAGATAAATAAATGGGACGCTCAAGTTTGGAACAAGGAGTGAGTCATCGCATCGTGCGCCAAATATCTTTGGAACGCAACAGGCTTGAGACACAGCTTTATTTTGATTTCTTTTTGAAGTCACATGCACTTACTGACCCACACTGACGCTTCGGCTTACTTTTATTCAATAATACAAAGGAGTCTTAGGGGGACACTGAAAAAAACAACAAATACGACTACGAGAAAAGTGATAGAACTACTGTACCAGGTTTAAGTCATAATTATGGGAATAAAGTCCCAATACTATGGGGTAAATTTATGAGAATTGGGGAAAGGAAGGAAAAAATAAATAAATAAAAGGCATTGTAATACAACCATAATAACGTCATTTCATGACGAGAATATTTAGAATTTTACAAGGGGGAAAAAGCTGTAATATTAGGAGACAAAAATATTTCTAGGATTCACAAAAATAGTGACTATCCAAAGGTGTAATATGACAATAAAGGTTTTTGAGAATGTCATTACAAGAAAAATTATCAATTAGATTTTTTGTTTCATGTCAAAATCATTGTAATATTAGAGAAAAACATTGTAATATTACAAGAAATTAAATTTTATGCTAAGTATTATAATGATTATTATGTAAATATTACAAGATGGAATTTGTGAGAAAACTTCAATTGGAATGTCATAATATGAGATAAAATTGTAATTGGACAAAAACTTAATTTTCAGAGAATAATATAGTACAATAAAAAAGCTAACAATATGATGCTTTTTTTTAATTTGATAAATGTAATATTCTGAGGAAAAATATTTTTTATGAGACTAACATTTAAAGAAAAAAGCTATTTTATGAGACTAAAAAATATAATTTTAGAATAATGTCGTAATGTGACAAGGCCAATGTAAAATGAAAGTTGTAATATTACAAGAAAAAAAACTGGTGCTGTATTATTTGTTTTTTTTTATTTCAGATGAATAAAGTGACAATATTACAAGGATAAAATGCTACTCTTATTTTATGTTTTGTATATTATGTTCTTTTTTTAATAGTATTACTGTACTCATGTAGTTTTATAACTTTAATAGCTGTATCCTGACAACATTCAGCCTTTTTTTTGAGTCATTTTTTAAATGTATTTTTTTTTCAGTGTGGCCCTTACACTCGTTCATACAAAATTTTGTGCAGCAGCCAAGCGTTGGATGTACTGTATGAGACATCATTAAAAAAAAAACAACAACAACAAAACAAAAACACTTTGGTGTTGCGCTATGCATATGTCACACAAAAACCTCCTACATCTAAAATATATGATGTTACCGCCACCAAAGAAGTCTTCTTTTTCTGTTGTTAGTTAGCATGACGACAAAAAACAGAGGCGGAATTTTACGAATGAAAATATTTCGGCTTTGGCGCAGCTCCTTTGTTTTTTTATTTTAATTGCTGAATATTTTATTGCCCCTTGTGATAAAAAAAAAAAAGCTTTGAAACGAGGCATACCCTGGTTGATTTTCTCCAACAACTGTTTGAACATCACTTTTCAAGTACCACAACAAGAGCACATTTACAAATGTAAATAACATTGTCTGCCATTTACTTGCGTTGTTTTCGTCTCGCCTGATTGGTCAGAACACAAAATTATACCACCAAACATTTCTTAAGTTCAAGAGTGTTCGTCCAGCATCGTTGACTGTGGAGACATTTGCGAATGGACTTAAGCATTCTGAGAAGTTCATGTTCATCTTATTTGCATGCTTCCCATCAGCAATTGTGTTTGAATCCAGCACACGCAAGGTCACTCGGATGTTAAACGGTCAAGTCACGCATTTGACTTCCTCAAAGGTCAGCAAGTTGGCACCTTGGAATCGGGGAAACGCAGCTTCGAGAAGAGCATGCTGCGTTCACTGTTCGAGGAAAAGCTGGGTTTTCACGAATTTAACCCTCCTGTTACGTGGCAGGTCAAATTGACCCGTGTTAAAGAAATACAATTCAAATTGTGAAATTATAGCTATGAAAACAATGCATTCTGGCTATTAATGTAGCTGTAGTGTTCCTCCGCTAACTCGTGGATTTCCAAGAGATTTTTGGGGGCTGTTTTTACAGTACAAAGACAAGCCTGAAATTGGAGTTTACACGACCTGGCAGCACTGAGGTCTACTGGAAGTGATGCGACATAATTAAAAGCAAGAGGAAGATGCGGAGAAGGTTCCCAACCAATTGTAGTAGTGCCCACAAAGCAGAGCGAATATATGCCTGTGGGTATTGTTTTATGCTCTGTATGTGTTGCTGCTGCGTGTGTGGTAAAGTCGCAGTTGTTTGAAGGTTTAGAATTATCGTAACATCTATGCTAATTTCCACAAGCCCCGTCTATGGCATTTGACATTGTGCGTTAGCATTACGGTAGTGGACTTTTGTTACTCTTGTTTTGTGCGTCAGTTTTACAGTAAACTTCAACTGGGAATGACAAATGAACAACTGGAAGCAAGCACGTGTTGCCGAAATGTGCGAGCAAGTCTTCTTTTCGTTCCCTTAAAGTGATGTTACATGATAGCCTCCAGCCTAAGAATACTTTAAAAGTGTGTTTTCACATGTTTGTCTTTTAAGTGTAAAAGTGTGTGTAAGGGGTAAGTAAAACTAAAGAAAAATGTTTTTTTAAGAGTCTTGCTATGTCGCAGATTTTTATCATCACTGGTGATTCTGGAAAGTATCCGCTGTGATAAACTAAACAGTTTCTTGAGATTTTTGGGGTATTACACATCCCCTGGGTCAAACTGACTCAGGAATTATTGCTGAGAAATGAACATAACAGGAGGGTTATTAATATGTTTTTGTTTTTCTGATGACCATCTTTGTTTTTATCAAAGTATTTTACAAAAAAAAGCCTGTACCTCCAAATTCGTTCTTTGTATCAGATGAATAGAATTTATCAATAAAAATCATGTAAAATATTTAGCTTTTTCTTATTGTTTGAAAGATTTATTTGCATTTTTTTCCAATCTTTTTTCCCTGATGATTTCTTTTTAAGTATGAAAAACAAAAGATATTTTCGCTTCAATCAAAAAAACGAATACTAACAAAATGTGAAGATAGATGCTATTTAAAAAAAATGTAAAATAAAATTTAAAAAAATGACCAATAGGATTTTGACTAAAACCAAATACTTATATTGTAAGTTGGATATTGGCGCAGTAAAGGTGAAAATGTATGTAAAAATGTATCACAACATTTTTGTAATTGGGGAAAAAAAAAAATACATATATATATATATATATATATATATATATACACATTATAATGCATCATAAATCATAGAACATGAATTGTCGTAAAATGTCAAAATGTTGTGAGTTTTCATATAATCAAAAAGAAAAATATATTTGCAGATGTTTTTCAACAGCGACAATTTTCTCATTTCCCCTATTTTTGGGTGTGGGTTTTTTTTTGGTTTTTTTCCCAGTGGAATCCGAGCAATGTGTGGCTTCATAAATATCTCAGAAAGGCTCGTTAAGAAAATTTTTTTTTTCCGCTGATGCAGCTCAGCTGATGTGCAGTTAGTTATTAGTAAGAGCTATTGTGCCACCCGCATGTCGTAAAAACAAACTCCTCTGCTAACATGCAGCATTTCGTCAGACTATCTCAAGAGGTCATGCAAAGAAGTATTTGGGATAATAATGCCCTGTATACGCTATGTATATTTTTTTCGTATGTGTGAAGACTGTCTATTCTGGAATTTCACTTATTCCTGAATTTCCCCTCTGTGGGTCAATAAAGGATATCTTAATATACAGTCAGCTCTATGCTCATGCTCGATGTTTCTCTTCTGTTGTCCTGGAATGACGAGATTTGGAGATCCTTTGCAGTCAATTTTGGGGCTGCCTTATTATTCTCAATCTTATTCTTTGTTTTGTTTTTGACCCACAAGCAGGCTTCGGGCTCTTGTTTTCAAGTATGAAAGTTCGTAAAGACTCATAAAGCTTCAACAGAACAAAACATTTCCGTCCACGGCGAGGAAGAACGAAATTTTTGTTGTTGTCAACGATTGCAGCTTCGAGGTGGTCAGAAACGCGCATGTGTGTGTGTGTGTGTGTGTGTGTGTGTGTGTGTGAACAGTCCCCCTGAGGTTTCCTGTCCAGGCATAGTCCCTTAGAGGCCCTGAGAGGCAGACTGGCGACCATCCCCGATTTTTTTTACCTGCCAAGTACTCACATTGGGAATAGGACGGAGTAATCCCGGAACAAAAGAATTATTATGATGATGATTGCGCCTTGCTTTACTCATGGTCAATTACAGGACAGATTCATTCTCCATGTTACAGGAAGTGGTGGCGGCAGCGGTAGTGGTGGTGGCCTTCCCGGCCTTGTTGAGTTTCAAGAAGCTGTTTTTTTCCTGCACTCTTTCACTGGGATTTTCCAGCGTGGTTAACGCCTGTTTCTCTGACGTTTTGGACGATCCTGCCTCCCTGCAATCAAACAGTAAAAATGATTTTGACAAGATTCTCAGAAATTGAATGAGAGGAAGGCACAGAGCGCCATCAAATCCACCAAAAAATCTAGAATGATACCCATCTCCTGCATGTGATTTCAAAATGTCTCTAAAAATATATATGCATCTTTATCAGGATTCCCCCTAAAACGTCACTTCCAAATACGTTTTGATTGACACTGTCAGAGAGGCATTTTTAGATCATTTACGTTTCAATAAATGTAAAACAAAAAATGTATTATTGTAAAGGAGATTAAAAAAAAATAATAATAAAAAATCTAAATAATTTATCAAGGAGGAGAATTGTGCTGAATCAACATATACTTTCACAGCATCTAGTTTCAATTACATGAATGTTTACCAAGCAACAAATACTTTACCGGCACCTTGTTTTCAACATATAGTTTACCTGCACGTTGCTTGAAATAAAATCAAACTACTCAGCAAAAAATATTTTACCAGCATCTTGCTTTCCAATTAAAATAAATGAATATAACAAACTAAATTATGCTGCAACATACTTTACCAGCATCTTGTTTTACAAATGAATTAAAAATCAACATTATACGTACATGTTGAAAATTTAAATAATATAAATATAATGATGCAGCAACATATACTTTACCAGGAACTTGTTTTACAATTAAATTAAATTAAAATGAATATAAATACAATTTAGCAGCAACCTATACTTCACCAGCACCCTGTTTCAAATTAAATTCCCAGCAACAAGCTCTTTACTGGAACCTTGTTTGTTCCATTAATACATTTGTTGGCCTTTCACAAAGTGCTTTTGCATTATTACGCTGATCTTTTATAACTTACCCGCTGGGAGAGGGATAAATGACCAGAAAGCAGGCAGTGAAAAATCCCAACAGAGAGCCCCCAGAGGCCACAATGGGAATGACGCGTACGCTGCCGACCGCTTCCACGACGGAACCCAAAGCTGAGGCCACTAGGATTTGACTGATGTACACCTACCATAGGAATCACGAAGAAATAATCAATGTATGATAGAGCATGTCAGAAACGTATTGATGTGAATAAAGAGCGTGTATAAAATAGACCTACTTGGCAGGACAAGATGGCACAGTCGATGCCAAATCCCCTACGGGAACTCCCGGGACTGTGATGGATGTACTGCAATTAAAAGCATTTTCACACTTTTTAGCATTTATTGGCAAACAACGCATGATGACACATGGTTGTAGCGGACCACGGTGTAGCCCAGTTGACATCTGAAGATGGTTGACTTTGATAGCGTTGCGTAGAGCTTGTTGTGTGGAATTAATTCATTTTGATTGAGACTTGAGTAGAATGTTAAAAAAGTAGGCAGAATAATAATGAAAATATTTTTTGGGGGTGTAAAATAACAAATATACGGCATTTGTCCAATAACAGCAGGAAACGTGTGGATTTTGAACCATTTGACCGTGAATGTGTGCGTGTACATTCTATTTGAATAATCCAAGTTGTTGTTACCCGTTTCATTTCGTGGTACTGTCCCAGCAGGGCGTACGGACAATAGGAGATACTCATGGAGATGATGCCCATGCTGCTGATCATCACCATGGCAACATACACATTGGGGAATATGGCCATGATAGCAGTTCCTATGTAAACAAAACAACACCAAAAAAATGATGCCAATGACTTGGCTTAAAATGTTAAGATGATGATGTTTGTACCTATCGAGAATCCAAATGTTCCCAGGATGTATATGACCTTGATGCTCAAGTCAAAGTTATCCAGGTACTTTTGAAGGAGCGCTGGATGAATTGGAATCATAAAAGGAGATGATGCAGAATTGATCTTTTGCTAAAAATATACTATTAAAAGCCTCATTCTGTGTTGTTACCTGAGCATGTAGCGGCAGTCATGGCGTATATAACAAGACCCCAACATCCCATCTGAACGCCTCGGTGATAATTAGTCGAATCGGTGGAGTTAACAGGAGCCTGCAAATACCACAATACCACACTCAATTACCCAGTGGTGGCTTCTTTGCGCAAAGCAGTCTTGCTGTGGAGAAAGTCTCCAACACCACCACAAAAAACAGAGACACGGATAAGTGGCAAAATAAATGGATGGATGGATGGATGGATGGAAAACCACAAAAAAGGCACTAGATTTGTCGCTAGTCGCTTTGTTTAAAGTCGGTAAAGTCAGCTAGGCAGCAAAAAAAAAGTTAGTAACACTGAGTGGCCCTATCTCTGGCCCCAGTCATCATGGTAACAAAAGGCACAGTGGAAAGGAAAACTAATTATATTAGAGTAAAATTCCAATAAGATTTTAATATTTTTTAAATATTTCTAAAATTAATATAATTTTAAAATTATTTCACTGCCTGCCAGAGTTTGCATGTTCTCCCCGTGCCTGCGTGGGTTTTCTCCGGGCACTCCGGTTTCCTCCCACATCCCAAAAAACATGCATTAATTGACAACTCTAAAATGCCCGTAGGTGTGACTGTGAGTGCGAATGGTTGTTTGTTTGTATGTGCCCTGCGATTGGCTGGCAACCAGTTCAGGGTGTACCCCGCCTCCTGCCCGATGACAGCTGGGGTAGGCTCCAGCACGCCCGCGACCCTAGTGAGGAGAAGCGGCTCAGAAAATGGATGGATGGATGTTTCTGACCCTTAACGATTACAGTCTGTGTATGTAGTATAGTACTACACTACCAGTCAAAGGTTTGGACACACTTTGAGGTGCTATTTTGAATGAACTTTTGATTGGTAGTGTATAGCTAATAATGTAAAACCTTCAGATACAACTCTTGTAAATTGTAATTGTAAAACCCCCTCTCTGTTTGTCTGTCACTATTTGTCATAGCGTCACACGCATGCTTGTGTGAAGTGCTCACAGTGGGATCTCCGTGGTAGATGACTTGTCCCATGAAGTCGGTGAAGAAGACGGCCTCAGCGATGATGGAGAACCAGGTGAGCAGGTGACAGGCGCACAGGCGCAGCAACTCGGGCGGCATCTTCAGCATAGAGAGCCACAGCAGCCGCACGGTGGTCTCCACCTGATGGGAGCGCATTGCTTAGTTGTCATGGTGATGGGCAGCGGGGCGAGGGGTCGGCAGTGGCGATAAAGCGCCCTCACCTCGCCCTCCTCGCTCTCAGCGTCGCCACTGGAAGAGTTGGTGTTGCTGCTGCGGCGGCGCCGGCGGCGGCGGTCGCGCTGGCGGCTTCGACGCCTATGTCGCGCCTCCACCTCGTATAGGTCGTTCATGCTGCGCGACAACTTGATGAGGAAGGTGGCATTGGCCCGCCAGCGGCGGTGGCTGCCCACGCGGCCGTAGTAGGAGAATGTGCAAGATGGCTGACGGTAGAAGGTGTGATGGTGGCGGGACAGCCGCATGGGAGCACCGGTACTGGCAGCTGGAATGATATAAACATTACATATACACACACTCACATAAATGTATGTATGTGCTTGACTATACAGTATGTATAGGTCATATGTATATACACACACACACATACACGTAAGTACAAAATAAGTCAACACAAACCATTTATGTCTAAACTGGCAACAAAAGTAAGTATACCCTAAAAGTGAAAATGTCAAAATTGTGCCCTTTAGACACCCCCCCCCCCCCCCCCCATATTTTTCAATTTAATTGTATTATTGTTTTTATGATCATGAGAAACCAAAAAAAGTCATGATAGAAATGTGATTAATCGTCCAGCCCTTCGACAAAGTCGACAAACGGTCTGCGTAAGACAAGCACACTAAGAAGGTAGATTACTGTCCTGTGGTCTGATCTGACCAAGACACATTTATTTGGTTCAGATGGTATCAAGCGTGTGTGGCGGAACCAGGGGAGGAGTACAAAGACAAGTGTGTCTTGCCTACAGTCAATCACGTTGGTAGGAGTGTCATGGTCTGGCTTCCGACACTTGGGAGCTAGTTCATTGAGGGAAACACGAATACCAACATGTACTATGACATACTGAAGCAGAGAATGACTCCCTGGGTTACGGGGCAGTATTTCAACATAATCATCCCAAACATCCAAGATGACCAAAGCTTTCCTAAAGAAGCTAAAGGTAAAAGTGATGAACTGGCCAAGCTTGTCTTCAGACCTGAACCCTACTGAGAATCTGTGGGGCATCCTCAAATGCAAAGTGCAGCAAAGTGCAGTGCTTTTGTTGCCAGCAGTTTAGACAATAGCTATGTGTTAATGGGGGACAGTCACTCACACAGTAACACTGTGTGAGTGTGAAGGCTGGTTTGTCTATATGTGCGCTGAAATTAACTGGCAAGCAATCCATGGTGTGCTACACCCTCTCTCATCAGCTGGGAAAGGCTCCACCTCAACTGCAACCTTAAAGAGACAAGTGCTGTAGGAAATGGATGGCTGTATGTTGCTAGCATTAGCATAAGTACCTTTGACCATTCCGGCCCGATGCACCTGTCCTTTGGTGCTCAGCCCATTGGCGCTGTGTGTTTTTGTCGCGTCAATGCACGCCAACAGGCGTCCGTTCAGCGCGCGCTGCTCATTCATCTGGTTGTTGAGTAACGCCTCTTGGCCCTCGTCATTCTCCATCTCCTGCAAGAATGCCGAGAGGCGGCAAATCTTGGTGGGGCTGCCATCTTGTTTTGGGGGATGGCTGCTGCTTTGGGGGCGCAGCAGATCCTGACTCCCTGCGCTGCTGCTGCGCCGCACGCTGGCAAGCCGGGAGGCTGGCATGCTAGGGTTGGCATGCAGGAGGTGCGGGGGCGCCGGGGGCGAGCTGCGATAGGTCGAGAGGCGGTCGGGGAAGATGGACGGCTCGATGTGACACAGGAACAAGGCGTTGTGGTCCAGGGTGGTGTCTGTCATGGCGAGGACGCTGTCGCTTTTACCTGAGAATATGACCACGTTGCTTTAGCAGAAGGCACTATTTCCTTTCAAATACATACGTACACTATAGTAGTGTGCCCCTGAATATTTGCTATTGTTTGAAGTGTTCTGTGTAAAAGGCAGAGATAATTAAATCAGATCGGCTCTTCCGATCAATTTCTCAGTGTGAAGACGATTTGTGTTACTGCGGTGTGCGGCAGCTAGGAGATTGCCATGGAGCTAAGTAACAATTGGCTTTAAAAACGTATGTGAAATGACCAAGAAAAAGAGACAAGGTGCAACAAAGTCAAAATGGGAAGGTGGGCCAAAACGTACTCCTCACAAGCTCCACCTCCAGGAAGTCCATCTCCATGTCCCCAGGCTCGGACAGATCGTCCCTGTAGGCATTGTAAAGGTCGAAGCTGTCCATCAATTCGTCCTCACCAATCATTTTGAGCCTCGGGGTGAGAAGTCCGGTGTCGTTATTGGCTGCAGGATGCAGGGTGCTTGGATCTGGACTCTCCTGCACAGAAGGGAACATGTGTCATGTAGTGCGTATCAGGTTTTACATGTACAACACACACAACCACCAGTACCCGGTCCAGCCGGTCATGTATGGGTATGTAGCGCTGTTCGTCAATGCTGAGCAGATGCAGCACCACGGACACAGAGAAGAAGATGGAGGCGAAGCAGAACAGGATCTGCTCCTGAGACTTGAAGATGGCTCCTAGGAAGGTGTGTGTCCAGTTAAGACCGCCCAAAGCGTAGCCCACCGCGCCGCCAAGACCTGCCCATGCAAAAAAAACACATTTAAAGGGGGCAAATTGACATTTTAATTGCTTATTTATAACTACACGTGTGTGTATATCAGAAGATAAATTACATAACACTGCCCCTAGTTTCTAAAATATCAGCAATGTTAAACCTATAATACATAAGTTCTATCACCCCCTACGCTGGAATTCAGTATTACAACAGATGGATTCGCAGGAAGAGGCGATTGTTGTAAATTCCTTATTAGTGCTTTGTTTTGTGCTTCATTCATTTTACGTCAGGCACCTTGTTGGGCAGCTAAACGGTGCACGGGAAGATGTGTGGATGTCGTTCAGGGCAGATAGCTGCTATTGTTTTCTTTTCTCATCAAAGTCCTGTCAGCGTTTGTGATAAAGATATCAGCCAGAAACATCCCAGGCAGTACAATGCAGGCAGAGTAAGTACCGGAGTCACTACCTATTCTTCCTGCCTTTTGCGCATGCATTGGTTAGTGCCGGCATCCTCAGAAAGACGTGTTGAGTTTGTTCGCGGCAATTATTTTTTTTCGCTTACACAGTAATTACTGTATGATCATTTTCTGCTACAAAAACGCAAAATATGTTTAGATTGATTTTTTCAAACGGTAGACAAGGCCCATTGTCTACAACAACTGCTTGGTAAAATGCAGAATTTCCGGAACGTCATTTCCACTGCGTCATTTTTGGTTCGCCACCAAGTGAGCCAGCACGGGCGTGTCTACAGTTGTCATTCAATATAAAATACAAAAAAATACAGCAAGATTTTAGAGGACAGAGGCTTAATCAGCATGGTGTCATCTCTTTTCGTAGTGGCTTCTGTAAAAATGAGTAATTTGTTTTACAAAAATTGGTTACATACTCTTGAAAGTTGGTGATTGTACTCTTAAAAAGTGTAATGTTTGAGTGAAATGTATGCAATATTCAAGAAAAGTTAGTCTTTTTGAACAATATTTGATTAAAATCAAACATTTTCATCACAGTTGCAAGACATAATGGCATTATCAAGTATCAGTACTCGGTATTGTGAGTACTAAAATATAAGTATTTTTAGCCTGGACTGACAAAAAGTGGTATTGGTGCATCGCTAGTTTTAAATAAATAAAAATTGTAAAAAATACAATGAAAGAACGTAAAAACTAAATGGTTTTATAAAGTATAATTAACTATTTTGGGACAAGCAGAGTCACCACAAAAACAACTGCAGCGTGGCATAATGAGCGACAACAGGAACATGGCCAGTTAGTCTTTGTGTGAGCGTCTGGATGTGAGTTTCAAATCTTATTATTTTGTTTTATTTTATGCACTCACACACACGCACTCACTCCTGGGTCTGCTGGCGCAACACCCTGGGTTGGCCCAGCAGTATTTGTGGCAGGTACACAATCACTCGCTCGCTGCCTCTCAAAATGGGATAATTTCAACAAAAGAAGAAATTGGATATGTCATGTAAAGTATATAATATATAATTCTGGATCCTCTGGGTATTTTGATGAAAGGATATCACAAAGCTTTTTGAAATTATGGAAGAAGAAAAAAAAAAAAAAAGCCCAGCAGCAGATTTGCGCAGCATCCTGTTTAGTTGGCATTACCTGCCGAGGCGGCGTGGATGTTGAGTGCCATGTCCTGGTCCTCTGTGTCGGCCACGTCCAAAAGGTACGCTCTAATCGGTCCCTCTGTGGCATCGGCACTGAAATCCAACACCACCACTCCCAACACTGTGAGAACGATTCCTATCGGCTGTCTCCCCGGAACATCACCCATTGACAGTCCTAAAACGGGAAAGACGGGAGTTTGGAATAAAAAGAAAATACAATAAACCCATTTTTTTCATGGCGAGTCCTTGAAATGGTCAGTCAACTTTGATGCCACGCTCTGCTACATTAAATGACGTATGCCCAAAACACATTTTTTGGGGGGCAATTGCTTCTGACTGGAGCTTATTTGAGTGAATTTCATTGTCAAAGTACAAACCCTGAAGTTGGCCAAAATTGGCTCCTTAAACCAAAATAGCCAACTCGCTGTTTAATTTCAGGCATGACTCCTTGAGACATTTTTGTGCGCCCTGTTATGATAGGTATTTCTACCAAATTTCATGTTGATCGGTGATACTGGTGTCTGAGGTTAATATTTTCACTTTCTTTCCACTACTTAATGAGTTCTGGGTGGGCCTGTTGGGGCCCTCCAAAATACAAACATTTTCACCAGTATACACTCACATTTTCAGGTGTGACTGGAGAGGTCTGTTTGCGGCTGTTTGTAGTTGCATGATTGTGACCACTTAATAGTTGCTTTGCCTTTTGCAGTCTGAGCGTGTGTGCATGCATGCGTGCGTGAAAATAACCCAGGCTGTCATTGCAAAGCTTTGTCACGCATTTTTAAATGTGCATGTGTTTGTGAGATCACAGTTTTTGTGTGTGTGTTTACAATGGAGTGGCACTACTCACTACCCACCAGACAGGAAGTTGACCGTTACTGGTTGAAAGGGGGAAGCAAACAGGAAGTAATTTCTTGTGAACTGCTTGCTCCCATGTTCCCATGTCAACACACGTACACTCAAACGCACACACGCACAAACTGGATCCAAACGTCTCAGCAGGAGTATTAATGTGAACCGACAATTGAATGCACCAGGGTTCACGAACGATTGGTCGAGGTCTATTGGGGGTCAATTACACACTATTTTCAGTTTCCAAATAGTCATGGCATGGCCACGGACGGCTCAGAACTTTGTGCTTTTTCTCGCGACGTATGAACAACATTGACTCCGAGCTTCAAATATCTTTGTTTTTTGCCTAAATGGCCAACACTTCCCAAAATGCAACACAAAAAGTGAGCTGCATTGTGGGAGCTGATGGCCATTTCGGGCAAGCAGAAACCCCAGTGAACAAACATTACTGTAGTGATTTGCTCGCGAACGCACCGTTATTTCATCATAAATTGGATTTTCACCAATTTCTATACAGCACAGTATTTATTTTAAACTACACGATAAGATAAATATAACATCGTTCTACAGCTGGAACAGATTAAGTGCATTTTCATTTATTTCAATGGGAAAGCTTACATTGGTTTGCGAATGTTGCGGTTTAAGAACGGGGTCACGGAGCAAATTAAATTTGCAACCTGAGGTTCCACTGTACTATCTTTGTACTGGTTTTGTTCAATAAAATCCCCATTATTACAGAAGCCAATATACTGTAATTTGAAACAAATGGACTGTAAATCACATTGTCTACTGAAAGAAACAAAACAGCGCATAAGGGCAAATAAGCAT